>NC_073398.1:35153119-35400619 GCF_028641065.1 Leucoraja erinaceus | reverse complement strand
CCACACAGCCCACTGTCTCCGCCTCTTCCTTTAGTTTTCCTGTCCCCACATCAGTCTGAGGAAGAGTCCCGACCCGAAACGTCGCCTATTCCTTCGCTCCATAGATGCTGCCTCACCCGCTGAGTTTCTCCAGCATTTTTGTCTACCTTTAAGAATAAGCAGCACTGCACCCCGAGCCCGAGCCCCACATCAATAGATCAATAGTGCTTCACTTGCCACAGACGTGACTGCACAGTGAAAGTCTTTCTCCCTTTCCCACACTCACGGGCACCAACATTGTTGGCCCCATCATTCAAAGTCCAAAGTGCGGTCGGACAGACAGTACAGGAGTGTGAAAACGCACACCTCTGGATTCAGGGCCATTGGTCAAACAGTCATACAGCGCGGAAACAGGCCCTTTGGCCCAACTCCTCCATGCTTTCATATGAAGAAAGACTGGATAGACTCGGTTTGTACTCGTTAGAATTTAGAAGATTGAGGGGGGATCTTATAGAAACTTACAACATTCTTAAGGGGTTGGACAGGCTAGATGCAGGAAGATTGTTCCCGATGTTGGGGAAGTCCAGGACAAGGGGTCACAGCTTAAGGATAAGGGGGAAATCCTTTAAAACCGAGATGAGAAAAACATTTTTCACACAGAGAGTGGTGAATCTCTGGAATTCTCTGCCACAGAGGGTAGTTGAGGCCACAGTTCATTGGCTATATTTAAGAGGGAGTTAGATGTGGCCCTTGTGGCTAAAGAGATCAGGGGGTATGGAGAGAAGGCAGGTACAGGATACTGAGTTGGATGATCAGCCATGATCATATTGAATGGCGAATGGTGCAGGCTCGAAGGGCCGAATGGCCTACTCCTGCACCTATTGTCTATGTTTCTATGCTGTCCCAAGAAGCTCCATCCAACCTAGGCCGCAAAAAATTCCAGAGAATTGTGGACGCAGCCCAGACCATCGCACAAACCAACCTCCCATCCATCGACTCCATCTACACCTCACGCTGCCTCGGCAAGGCCAGCAGCATCATCAAGGACCAGTCTCACCCCCGGCCACTCCCTCTTCTCCCCTCTCCCATCGGGCAAGAGGTACAGAAGTGTGAAAACGATCGCACACCTCCAGATTCAGGGACAGTTTCTTCCCGGCTGTTATCAGGTAACTGAACCATCCTACCACAACCAGAGAGCGGTCCTGAACTACTATCTACCTCATTGGTGACCCACGGACTATCCTTGATTGAACTTTACTGGCTTTACCTTGCACTAAACCTTATCGTGTATTTGTACACTGTAAACGGCTCGATTGTAATCATGTGTTGTTTTTCTGCTGACTGGTTAAGTAAGTAAGTTTATTGGCCAAGTATTCACATACAAGGAATTTTCCTTGGTGCTCCACCCACAAGTAATAACATGACATACAGTGACAGTTACGAATGACTCAGAAAACACTAAACATTAATAATAATAAAACATTAATGATAAAACACCATTGATCAAGCATGTGAACCAACAAAATACCAGATCAAAGGGAGGCTACAGATTTTGGCTGTTGAGTAGAGCAACTACTCGTGGATAAAAACTGTGGCAGCTTTGACAGTCCGGAGTCGCCTTCCAGAGGGAAGTGATTCAAAGAGTTTGTGGCCAGGGTGAGAGGGGTCAGAGATGATCTTGCCCACTCGCTTCCTGGCCCTGCAGTGTACAGTTCATCAATGGAGGGAAGGTTAGCACGCAACAAAAGCTTTTCACTGTGCCTCGGTAGACGTGACAATAAACTAAACGGAACTAAAGCTGCACGCTAGTGAGTGGCGGTGCTTCAACCAGCCCCTGCCCCCGCTCCAGTACCTACCTGTACGTGCGTCTTCAGCAAGTGACTGTGCATGGTTATTCCCTCGCAAACCTCCACAGACTTGGCGCCCACGTACTTCAACAGGTCGACGGGCATGCCCGTGTCCCAGGTGGTGATCCTGTACGAGGGTTCCACCAAGCCGCTCCAACGGCCCCGCAGGTTCAGGGCCAGCGGGGAGAAGGACAAGGTGTTGCTCAGGTGGTCGTTTAGCTTGGCAAAGTACGAGGTCTTGATGCTGGATATCTCCTGCTCTGTTAGTAGGCCGTCTGCCACCAGTCGCTCAGCGTACAGCTCGGGGATACTTTGTCGTGATCTGTGGAGGGGTTGAAGAAAGAATGCAACATGAGGCAGAATACAGTCTTGTTTTACATCTACAAGTGACACGTAGATACGTTTAGTTTAGAGATACAGCGCCGAAACAGGCCCTTCGGCCCACCGCGTCCACGTCGACCAGCGATTCTCCCCCCCCCCGCACACTAACACTATCCTACACACACTTGGAACATTTTCCAGAATATGACAGTCCCGCCATCCTGGGAATTAACCTGGTAAACCTACGCTGCACTCCCTTAATAGCAAGAATGTCCTTCCTCAATTTAGGAGCTAGATAGGGCTCTTAAAGATAGCAAAATCAGGGGATATGGGGAGAAGGCAGGAACGGGGAACTGATTGGGGATGATCAGCCATGATCACATTGAATGGCGGTGCTGGCTCGAAGGGCTGAATGGCCTCTACTCCTGCCCCCATTGTATTTAGCTTTTAAACCTTTCCATGGGATGTGAGGGGATAAATCGAACGGCCATTGACTGTGGATGGAAGGCCACCAGTCAGTCAGATGGATGAGGGTGGGCCCCTCGACTGTACCTGATGGTCCTGTACATGATGGGGTTGGTGAAGGTGGGCTCGTCCAGCTCGTTGTGGCCCCACTGCCGGTAGCAGAGGAGGTCCACCACCACGTCCTTGCGGAAGCGTCGCTGGTACTCCACGGCTAACCGCGCGGAACGCACCACCTCCTCTGCATCGTCTCCGTTCACGTGGATGACCGGACAGTGGACCATCCTCCCTGGGGGTGACAAAACATACAGGCCCATCGTCCCCACACTAAAGGCAATAGACAATAGGCCACTCGGCCCTTCGAGCCAGCACCGCCATTCAATGTGATCCTGGCTGATCATCCCCAATCAGTACCCCGTTCCAGCCTTCACCCCATATCCCCTGACTCTGCTATTTCTAAGAGCCCTATCTAGCTCTCTCTTGAAAGTATCCAGAGAACTTGCCTCCACCGCCCTCTGAGGCAGAGAATTCCACAGACTCACAACTCTCTGTGTGAAAACGTGTTTCCTCGTCTCCGTTCTAAATGGGTTACCCCTTATTCTTAAACTGTGTGGCCCCTGGTTCTGGGCTCCCCCAACATCGGGAACATGTTTCCTGCCTCTAGCGTGTCCAAGCTATCTACCGGATACAAGGAATATAAACAATAGACAATATGTGTAGGAGTAGGCCATTCGGCCCTTCGAGCCAGCACCGCATTCAATGTGATCATGGCTGATCATCCCCAATCAGTACCCTGTTCCGGCCTTCTCCCCATATCCCCTGACTCCGCTATTTTTAAGAGCCCTATCTAGCTCTCTCTTGAAAGCATCCAGAAAATACTCAATACTCTGACTTTCTCCTTGCTTGTTTCAGAAAAAAGCAAAGAGTAGGAGTAAACGGGTCCTTTTCACAATGGCAGGCAGTGACTAGTGGGGTACCCCAAGGCTCAGTACTGGGACCCCAGCTATTTACAATATATATTAATGATCTGGATGAGGGAATTAAAGGTAATATCTCCAAGTTTGCGGATGACACTAAGCTGGGGGGCAGTGTTAGCTGTGAGGAGGATGCTAGGAGACTGCAGGGTGACTTGGATAGGCTGGGTGAGTGGGCAAATGTTTGGCAGATGCAGTATAATGTGGATAAATGTGAGGTTATCCATTTTGGTGGCAAAAACAGGAAAGCAGACTATTATCTAAATGGTGGCCGATTGGGAAAGGGGGAGATGCAGCGAGACCTGGGTGTCATGGTACACCAGTCATTGAAGGTAGGCAAGCAGGTGCAGCAGGCAGTAAAGAAAGCGAATGGTATGTTAGCTTTCATTGCAAAAGGATTTGAGTATAGGAGCAGAGAGGTTCTACTGCAGTTGTACAGGGTCTTGGTGAGACCACACCTGGAGTATTGCGTACAGTTTTGGTCTCCAAATCTGAGGAAGGGCATTATTGCCATAGAGGGAGTGAAGAGACGGTTCACCAGACTGATTCCTGGGATGTCAGGACTGTCTTATGAAGAAAGACTGGATAGACTTGGTTTATACTCTCTAGAATTTAGAAGATTGAGAGGGGATCTTATAGAAACTTACAAAATTCTTAAGGGGTTGGACAGGCTAGATGCAGGAAGATTGTTCCCGATGTTAGGGAAGTCCAGGACCAGGGGTCACAGCTTAAGGATAAGGGGGAAATCCTTTAAAACCGAGATGAGAAGAACTTTTTTCACACAGAGAGTGGTGAATCTCTGGAATTCTCTGCCACAGAGGGTAGTCGAGGCCAGTTCATTGGCTATATTTAAGAGGGAGTTAGATGTGGCCCTTGTGGCTAAGGGGATCAGGGGGTATGGAGAGAAGGCAGGTACGGGATACTGAGTTGGATGATCAGCCATGATCATATTGAATGGCGGTGCAGGCTCGAAGGGCCGAATGGCCTACTCCTGCACCTAATTTCTATGTTTCTATGTTTCTATGATGACAGGCTTGTTGAGGGCAGGGTGGGCAAGGGGCCTGTTCCTGTTCCTGTTCCTGCCCCCGTGCCCAGCGGCTCATAGATGGAGTAGCTTACCAACATCACTGTTGTAGGGCGAGGACTTCCCCCTCTCTGCGGGAGTGGTGTAGCCCAGCTGATTGTTGACGATCAGGTGGATGCTGCCACCCACTCGGTAGTGGGGGAGTTTCGACAGAGTGAAGGTCTCAGCAACCACCCCTTGCCCTGGGAAGGAAGCGTCTCCGTGTACCTGAGGGGGATGGGGGGGGGGGAAGGGAGGGGGGGGGGGGGGGGGGGGGAAGGGAAGGCTCGTCAGCATCCACTCACCATAGCCTTGAAGCAACAATATCTCCAAACTTTCCAAGGACATGTTTAGTTTAGAGATACAGCATGGAAACAGGAAACAGTCCAGCTGTGATCGGACAATCTATTATCCAGATCAACCACAGCCAGAGGTCCTTGGAAATGCACATTTCTATGAAATTCCGATCATCACAGGATTTCAACTTGAAACAGGGAGATTTAGTTCAGAGATACAGCGCGGAAACAGGCCCTTTGGCCCATCCAGTCCGTGCCGTCCAGCGACCCCCCCCCCCCCCGCTACTAACACTATCCTGCACACACTAGGGACAATTTACAATTTTAACCAAATTAACCTACAAAACCTTGAGTGTGGGAGGAAACCGGAGCACCCGGAGAAGACCCACGCAGGTCACGGGGAGAACGTGCAAACTCCGTGCAGACAGCGCCCGTAGTCGGGATCAAACCCGGGTCCCTGGCGCCGTGAGGCAGCAGCTCTACCCGCTGCACCACCGTGACCGCTCTAATTGGTTTTGGTGTAAATGTAAATTGTCCCTAGTGTGTGTAGGATAGTGTTAGTGTGCGGGGATCGCTGGTCGGCGCCTGTATGTCTAAACGTATATCAACAATGAATGACGGTGCGTGGAGGCACGTGTGGCCTGTCCTGTCCTGACCTGCACACAAATGGCTTTGTCTCCGGGCCGGGCGTTGGCGTTTGCGCTGGGCGAGTAATCTCCATCTTGCCGGGACTGCTGCCGGCCGCGGACTTTGCCGACTGCCACCGGGTTGATGGCCTCGAGGTGCGACGGGTTGGGCAGCATGGCCACGTGCAGGGGCTGCTCAACGCCATAGTCCAGCTCCACCGAGGTCGACAGGTGAGACAGCACGTCCCCCGAGGCCGCGGAACCTTCCGGAAACTCACTCAACCCACGCATCTTGCGAAACATCAACTGCAATCAAATCCAAAGTAATATATGAAACTGTACCCGACCGGGTAGAAACATAGACAATAGGTGCAGGAGTAGAGGCCATTCGGCCCTTCCAGCCTGCACCGCCATTCATGGCAGTTCATCCAACTCAGTATCCTGTACCTGCCTTCTCTCCATACCCCCTGATCCCTTTAGCCACAAGGGCCACATCTAACTCCCTCTTAAATATAGCCAATGAACTGGCCTCAACTACCCTCTGGGGCAGAGAATTCCACAGATTCACCACTCACTGTGTGAAAAAAAAAATTATCATCTCGGTCCTAAAAGATTTCCCCCTTATCCTTAAACTGTGACCCCTTGTTCTGGACTTCCCCAACATCGGGAACAATCTTCCTGCATCTAGCCTGTCCAACCCCTTAAGAATTTTGTAAATTTCTATAAGATCCCCCCTCAATCTTCCAATGAAAGCCATTGCTTCAGTCTGATACACAAAGTGCTGGAGTAGTTGGTCAGGCAGCATCTGTGTGCTAGTATGGAAACAGGCCCTTCAGCCCAAACTGACCACACCGACCAACATGTCCCATCTACACTAGTCCCACCTGCCTGCATTTGGCCCATATCCCCCCAAATCTGTACTATCCATGCACCTGTACAAAAATTAGGATAGTACCTGCCTCAACTACCTCCTCCGGCAGCTCGTTCCGTACACCCACCACCGTCTGAGTGAATAAGTTACCCCTCAGGTTCCTATTAAATCTTCCCCCCCACCTTAAACCTTTGTCCTCTGGTCCTCGATTCCCCACTCTGGGTAAAAGACTCTGCGTTCACCCAATCTAATCCCCTCGTGATTTTGTACACCTCGACAAGATAACCCCTCAGCTTCCTGGCCAAGAAACACAGTCCTAGCCCACCCAACCTGCCCCTATAGTTCAGGCCCTTGAGTCCTGGCAACACCCTCGTAAAGCTGTAGTAAGTAACTGCGAAATGCTGGAGTAACTCCGTGGGTCAGGCAGCATCTATGGAGAGAAGGAACGGGTGACGTTTCGGGTCGAGACCCTTCCTCAGAAGTGACTTTTAGACTGTACATTAGACTTTAGAGGCACAGCATGAAAACAGGCCCTTCAGCCCACTTACACTATCCTACACACTATGGACTATGTACAATTTTACTGAAGGTAAGTTAACCTCCCAACCTGGAGCGTGGAGAGGAAACCGGAGCAGCCGGAGAAAACCCACGCAGGTCACGGGGAGAACGTACAAGGGGACTCCGGTGGGAAGCGGCTGATTTGGAGGTTGCAAAGCCACTGAGGTTGGCCTCCCGTTCCGACGTCGGAGTTCCAGCATCCCGGCTGCCCGTAGTGGCGACTGACAATAGACAATAGGTGCAGGAGTAGAGGCCATTCAGCCCTTCGAGCCAGCACCGCAATTCAATGTGATCATGGTTGAACATCTCCAAGCAGTACCCCATTCCTGCCTTCTCCCCATATCCCCAAGGAAACACGTTTTCACCCAGAGAGTTGCTGTGGAAGTCTGCCTCAGAGGGCGGTGGAGGCAGTTTCTCTGGATACGTTCAAGAGAGAGCTAGATAGGGCTCTTAAAGATAGCGGAGTCAGGGGATATGGGGAGAAGGCAGGAACGGGGTACTGATTGTGGATGATCAGCCATGATCACATTGAATGGCATTGCTGGCTCAAAGGGCCGAATGGCCTACTCCCGCGTCTATTGTCTATTGAAACGCGCCCATTCCTTGGCTGCACAGGCGCTGCCCGACCCGCTGAGTTTCTCCAGCATTCTTGCCCACCTGGGACTGGTTTGGATGGGGTTACTCACCTCGGGCGGGAGCTGCAGGAGTCCCGTCAACAGATTGAGTCTCCCTCGGTGAGGCATCCCCAGCACCACGTCCGTCACGCCGCTGAGCGCCGCCACGCGGAATAATTCGTTGAAGAACCCCATCATGCTCTCCGCTCCCTCCCCGCCGTAGCGCTTCACAGTGGAGAACTTTGTCGCCAAGAAATGGTCAAATTCCTGCAAGAACAAAAACAGAACAGATTAGTTTGTGTAAATAGACAGGAGGAGTAGGCCATTTGGCCCTTCGAGCCAGCACCGCCGTTCAATATCATCATGGCTGATCATCCCCAATCAGTACCCCGTTCCTGCCTTCTCCCCATATCCCCTGACTCCACTATTTTTAGGAGCCCTATCTAGCTCTCTCTTGAAAGTATCCAGGGAACCGGCCTCCACCGCCCTCTGAGGCAGAGAATTCCGCAGACTCGCCACTCTCTGTGAGAAAAAGTGTTTCCTCGTCTCCATTCTAAATGGCTTACCCCTTATTCTTAAACTGTGGCCCCTGGTTCTGGGCTCCCCCAACATCGGGAACATGTTTCCTGCCTCTAGCGTGTCCAAACCCTTAATAATCTTATATGTTTCAATGAGATCTCCTCTCATCCTTCTAAACTCCAGAGTGTACAAGCCCAGCTGCTCCATTCTCTCAGCATATGACAGTCCCGCCATCCCGGGAATTAGCCTTGTAAACCTACGTTGCACTCCCTCAATAGCAAGAATGTCCTTCCTCAAATTAGGGGACCAAAACTGCACACAATACTCCAGGTGTGGTCTCACTAGGGCTCTGCACAACTGCAGAAGGACCTCTTTGCTCCTGTACGCGATTCCTCTTGTTATAAAGGCCAACGTGCCATTCGCTTTCTTCACTGCCTGCTGTACCTGGGCGATGATGATGATGAAAAAGGGCCTGTCCCACGGTGATATTTTCGGCGAATGCCGGCGACATATCAGTGTCGCCAAAAGATTTTGAACATTTCAAAATCCAGCAGCGACAAAAAAAATGTTGCGACACTTGAACAAAACACCGCACGGCAACAAGTCATCACGCCGTGAATTTTTCGGTGACCTGCTACGTCAGCCAATGATGTCATCAGTCGCCGAAAAAATCGCCAAGTGGGGCAGGCCCTTAAGAAGGAACGGCAGATGCTTGTTTAAACCAAGGATAGGCACAAAATGCTGGAGTAACTCAGCGGGTCAGGCAGCATCTCTGGAGAAAAACAGATCTGTTTACATAATTTCATTTGGTGATATGGCATGGAAAGAGGCCCTTCGGCCCACTCAGTCCATGCCGACCATCGATCTTGTTATCCCACTCTGTCGTCCACTCCCGACACGCACTGGGGGCAATTTACAGAGGGACGTTTAGTCTACAAGCCCGCACGTCTTTGGGAAGTGGGAGGAAACCAGAGCACCAGGAGAAAGCCCACGTGGTCCACAGGGAGAACGTGCAAACTCCTCACAGGTGGCCTAGAAAGCTAATTTTGAACGTATTGCAAATCCTCCACGGATGCTGCCTGATCCGCTGCGTAACTGTGGCCGAGAGATTTACTCACTGCATCCTCACTGCAAAAGGTGTTTCCTAGTTCTGTGGCAATGTCCATGGAGCGGGGAGGGGGGGGGAGGGGGGAGTTCCCACCGCCGCGGGTACCATGTAATCCCATGCTACCTGCTCCATGGTCTGGTTCGCCAGGTGAGGAGGGGGCTGTGGACCCCCCAGCAGGACCAAAAACAAGACCTGTCAAAGGGCGGATGAGCCTGATCCGCGATCAGTGTCGTACGTAGCATTGTAAGGCTACATTGATGGTTTCAACCATGATGATGATGATGATGATGAAAATACAGGGCGAGGCTTACAGCGGCCTAACTTGGGCAAAAGGTGCTTAGAAACATCCAGGATTTCTGTGGCAACCGGGCTGATCATGTCCATCCCTTGGTTAGCCCTAAGGGAAAAGGGGGGGGGGGGGGGGGGGGGGGGGGTGGGCAGGGGAGGGACCCGGCGACGGGTCTCGACCCGGAAGGGTCTCGACCCGAAACGTCCCTATTCCTTCGCTCCATAGATGCTTTCTCGACCCCGAAACGTCTCGTCCCCCGAAACGTCGCCCATGAACAAGGGTTGAGTTTCTCCCAGCATTTTTGTCTACCTTCGAAATCGCAGTCGCCGTCACCTATTCCTTCGCTCCATAGATGCTGCCTCTCACCCGCTGAGTTTCTCCAGCATTTTTGTCCACCTTCGATTTTTCCAGCATCTGCAGTTCGTTCTTAAACACTGACCCGTACACTAGTTCCAACCTGCAAGCTAGGGGGGCAATTGACAGAAGCCAATTAACCTACAAACCTGCACGTCTTTGTGGCGTGGGAGGAAACCGGAGCACCCGGAGAAAACCCACGCGGTGAAAAGCTTATTTAACAGTGAGCTCGGAGTCCCAGCGGCATGTATTCTGCCGGTCGCTTGCAAACCTACCTGCGACTCCAGCATCAATGTAGCCAGATGTCTTCTCTCTTCTCGTGTTAAAGCTTCTCGCTTGATTTGTTCGAATCTTTGAGCGAACCATTCCCTCTCCGCCATGGTCTCCAGCTGGCTGGCCTCAACCGAGGAGTGTCCACAGTACGTCTGATCCAGGTAGGCCAGCACCTCCTCTAGACTGCCTTCATCCTTCCCAAAGCCCGACAAATCTGGATATCGGTTTAAAAACAATAATCAGTAATATTGAGGGAGTGCAGCGTAGGTTTCGGTTTATTATTTTTTATTTATTAGAAGTAAGTACCTTTTTTCAGGTGACAAATATATATATTGTCTCGACCCGAAACATCTGCCCGAGGGAGGAGCGGCGCCCATGTCGGGGCGGCCTGGCGCGAGGCTGAGACGGTAACGGCACTCACGTGAGGGCGATCCGGCTCGGGGCTGGAACGGTGGTCCGGTGGCTGGGACGGCATTCTGGCGGCGGTGACCTGAGTCCGGGGTTCGGCTGCGGGCCAGCGGCTATGTCAGCAGGACTGGCGGGCGGCAGCTTCGACCACCCCGGGCCGCGGTGATTGAGCCGCGGGACTGTTTGTACCATCGCCCGGTGGGGTATCGCCTCAGCGCAGAGGGAGAAGAGGAGGGAAGAGACTGCAGACCTAAGACTTTTGCCTCCATCACAGTGAGGAGATGCTGGGTGGACTCACTGTGGTGGATGTTAATATGTGTTTATTGTTGTTTTTTATTGTATTGTATGTATGACTGCAGGCACGAAATTTCGGTCTGAATGACAATAAAGGCTATCTGTAATCTGTAATCTGTATTGGCTTATTCCATTTTATGTACATCTTAATTTTTTTTTAATGACAGAGAGAAAGATAGACTAGATAATAGAGAATAGAAAAACATGTGATGTATAGTGTGTGAAAAAGAAAAAGGAAGAGAGAGAGAGAGAGGGAGGGAAATAAATTTAAATAAAAAGAGAGAAAGAGAAAGAGTAGGCAGTAAAAGATAGGAGATAAGTATTTATATTCTTGACCATCGTTCACCCAGTCTTGAAACAATTGTAGGTTCACCAGGTTAATTCCCGGGATGGCGGGACTGTCATATGCTGAGAGAATGGAGCGGCTGGGCTTGTACACTCTGGAGTTTAGAGGGATGAGAGGGAATCTTATTGAAACATATAAGATTATTGAGGGTTTGGACACGCTAGAGGCAGGAAACATGTTCCCGATGTTGGGGGAGTCCAGAACCAGGGGCCACACAGTTTAAGAATAAGGAGTAAAGCCAGTTAGAACGGAGACGAGGAAACACTTTTTCACACAGAGGGTTGTGAGTCTGTGGAATTCTCTGCCTCAAAGGGTGGTGGAGGCCGGTTCTCTGGATACTTTCAAGAGAGAGCTAGATAGGGCTCGTAAAGATAGCGGAGTCAGGGGATATGGGGAGAAGGCAGGAACGGGGTACTGATTGGGGATGATCAGACATGATCACATTGAATGGCGGTGCTGGCTCGATGGGCCGAATGGCCTGCTCCTGTACCTATTGTCTATTGGTGTTTCTCTACAACTCCTCCCCCTTCTGTCGTTGGGTGAGACTGGTCTTTACTTTATTTTAGACCTTAGAGATACATTGTGGGAACAGGCCCTTCGGCCCATCTATTCCGTGCCCGACCAGCGATCAGGTCCTTGCTTTTTAGAATTGAATCACCTTGCCCTCGAACAAAATCTTCATGTCTATTCACAAATGATTCACAAAGTTTGCGCTAACTGCCCATCCCAAACTGCCCG
This sequence comes from Leucoraja erinaceus, assembly GCF_028641065.1. Taxonomy (NCBI): domain Eukaryota; kingdom Metazoa; phylum Chordata; class Chondrichthyes; order Rajiformes; family Rajidae; genus Leucoraja; species Leucoraja erinaceus. Next base: position 35,388,679 of record NC_073398.1, on the reverse strand, counting down.
GACTGGATTCAGAATCAGCTTTGCTGGCGTTTTGCAGACGAGTCAGCAGAAACAGTGTCGTTCTCCCTCCGAATAAGGAATTTAGTTTAGAGATACAGGGTGGAAACAGGCCCTTCGGCCCACCGAGTCCATGCCCACCATCGATCACCCGTTCACACACTAGTTCCATGCTATCCCACTTTCTCATCCACTCCCTACACACACTGGGGGGCAATTTACAGAGGGGCCGATTAACCTACAAACCCGCACGTCTTTGGGATGTGGGAGGAAACCGGAGCACCCGGAGGAAAGCCACTAGTTAAGATATTAGTTCGACATGAGTGAACCAGAGTGGTTTTAATCTTCACCATCACCAATAAGTTTTTTAAATTCCAGATTTAATTAAATCTCCAACCTGCAAAGGGCGAGTCAAAATAGTGACCCAGCCCCGTCTAATAATAGAACCACACCCTCACCAACACACACGTATTCCCTTTCATAAGTGACTTAGTTTAGTTTAGGAACACAGCGCAGAAACAGGCCCTTCGGCCCACCGAGTCCGTGCCGTCCAGCGATCCCCGCACACTAACACTATCCTACACCCACTGAAAGAGCCATCGTGACAAGGGTTTTTTTTAACTTAAGGTGAAAAGTTCGCAGCTCTCTTGCAAGGTTTTTTAATGTAAGTTGAAGAGGTTAATCAGATAAAATGGGGCCCAGAGGATGCCTGCCATTGGGGTGACTGGCTTTTGGCAAAGAGTGAAAAACAACTCCATATTTGGGAGGTGGATGATGGTTTTTGTACATGACATCATGCAATTGGTTTTATTTCAGTACGTATATAAACTCGCGTGTTCTGGGATTTCTTTGTGTGTGCTGCTGGAGATTCAGACGTGAAACTGTTGCCTCTGAGTCTCTCAGTCCACACCCGTCAGATGTTATATTAAAGCTTTGTATGGGCTTAAGAATTTGTACTTTGTCTATCTTTTTAAGTGAACTTTTTCACCACGAGGGACAACTTTTACATTTTACCGTGCCAATTAACCTACAAATCCTTTGGAGTGCGGGAGGAAACCGGAGATCTCGGAGAAAACCCACGCAGGTCACGGGGAGAACGTGCAAACTCCATACCGACAGCGCCCGTAGTCGGGATCGAACCCGGGTCTCCGGCGCGGCATTTGTTGTAAGGCAGCAACTCTACCGCTGCGCCGCTGTGACCGTGATCGGAGCAGAATTAGGCCATTCGGCCCATCAAGTTCACTCCACCATCATGGCTGATCTATCTCTCTCTCTCACCCCCATCCTCCTACCTTCTCCCCATAACCCCTGACACCCGCACTCATCAAGAATCTGTCAATCTCCGCCTTAAATATATCCATTGACTTGGATTCCACAGATTCCACAAGCTTTTTTGTTGCATGCTATCCAGTCCATGGAAAGACTATTTATGTTTACAGTCGAGCCATCCACAACATGCAGATACAAGATAAAGGGAATAACGTTTAGTGCAAGGTAAAGCCAAGTAAATTCTGATTACAGATAGTGGAGGGTCTCCAATGAGGTGGATGGTAGGTCAGGACCACTCTGGTTGGTGAAAAGATACATCGTCAATGGCAAAGAATTCCACAGATTCACCACCCTCTGACTAAAGAAATTCCTCCTCAACTCCTTCCTAGAGGTACATCCTTTTATTCTGAGGCTGTGCCCTCTGGTCCTAGACTCTCCCACTAGTGGAAACACCCTCTCCACATCCACTCTATCCAGGCCTTTCACAATTCGGTAAGTTTCAATGAGGTCTCCCACTCATCCTTCTAAACTCTAGCGAGTAGAGTCAAGAGAGGGTTTATTTATGTCATGTGTCCCAGATAGGACAATGAAATTCTTCAGCGGGTCAGTACAGGCCCAGTGCCGACAAACGCTCATGATACGTTAACCCTCTCATCCCTGGGATCATTCTCGTAAACCTCCTCTGGACTCTCTCCAGAGCCGGCACATCCTTCCTCAGACCTGGGGCTGTCAAATGCTCATCGTATGCTAACCCAATCATCCCGAATCTTTCTCCAGAGCTGGGAAGTTCGAAGGACAGATATAATTACCTGTGGTGCACATGGGATCATTTCCCCGTAGCGACTCGGTTAAGACCTGTATTTCAGGGATGATCTCTTGCCCGCCTGCAATCAGGGGGTTGATTTTAGCAGCTTTATGGCCATGCTCCCGATAAGCTGTCACCAGACGGGCTAAACCATGGTCCACTGGAAAATAAAGAAAAATCATTCAATATTTAGGAGGTTATAACGCAAGAACAATAAACCACAGGGCCAGAACATACTCAGAAGATCTTGTGGACACACACACACACACATGAGTGCGGGTGTGTTAGGTCACAGAATAAATAGACGTACTTTTAGAAAGATGAGGAGGAATTTCTTCAGGCAGAGGGATGGTGAATCTGTGGAATTCATTGCCACAGACGGCTGTGGAGGCCAAGTCAATGGATATATATAATATATAGTAAGCGACAATTTAATTACAGATTTCACAGCTTCAGTTTTTTTTTTAAGAATTTTATTTTAAAGTATAAAGATAAGGAGAGAAAAAGATGAGACGATCGATAACAAGATTGTGGAGATAGTTCCAGGAAATGTTGAGTGTAGCTATTCATCCAATCCTAAACTCAAATTTCAACCCTGGTTCTGTGTTAAACCAATTTACTTTTTCAAAAATTCAATAAATGGGGACCATATTCTAACAAATAATTCTGGTTTGTCAATTAAGACAAATCTTATTTTTTCCCAGTCACTGGATACTTTTATGGCAGAGATAGACCGATTCTTGATTAGTACGGGTGTCAGGGGATATGGGGAGAAGGCAGGAGAATGGGGTTGAGAGGGAGAGATAGATCAGCCCTGATTGAATGGCGGAGTAGAATTGATGGGCCGAATGGCCTAATTCTGCGACCTCAAGGCCATATGAACTTATATTCCTTTATATTCAACTCATTCACTGAAACATTGTAACGTTACCCGTGCATATGACAATGAACAGGAAGCTAAAAACACATTGGCACATCAATGGGAGTAGTCAAGTCAAGAGAGTTTTTGTCATGCGTCACAGATAGGACAATGAAATTCTTGCTTGCTGCAGCACTACAGAGTATACTAAGCATAAATACAGAACAGTTCAGTGTGTCTATATAGCATAGACCATATATACACACATAAATAAACAGATAAAGTGCAATAGGCTATTATAGTTCAGAGTTTGTTTGAGTTGAGTTTAATAGCCTGATGGCTGTGGGGAAGTAGCCATTACTGAACCTGGATGGTCCATATTTCAGGCTCCTGTACCTTCTACCAGATGGCAGCGGAGAGATGAGTGTGTGGCCAAGATGGTGTGGGTCCTTGATGATGCTGCCAGCCTTTTTGAGGCAGCGACTGCGATAGATCCCCTTGATGGTGGGGAGGTCAGAGCCGATAGTGGACTGGGCAGTGTTTACAACTTTCTACATCCTTTTCCGCTCCTGGGCGCTCAAGTTGCCGAACCAAGCCACGATGCAACCGGTCAGCATGCTCTCGACTGTGCACCTGTAGAAGTTCGAGAGGGTCCTCTTTGACAAACCGACTCTCCGTAATCTTCTCAGGAAGTAGAGCCAAAAAACTTATTAAGTCATTTATTCAAAATAAATTCTGCCAACTTGGCAGCTAGGTCTGGGAAGTGAAACATGATGCGAGCTTTATGTGTAAAACTTCCACCTGTAAAAATTGGCAGCCAAACCGGGCAGGACTATTAAGGTGTGCGATTGAAACAAAATACTTCTGGATCTTGGAGTTGCTCGCTGTCCTGCCTCAGACAGCCTGAAGAAGGGTCGTGACCCGAAACGTCACCCGTTCCTTCTCTCCAGAGATGCTGCCTGTCCCGTTGAGTTACAAGTCAAGTTTATTTGTCACATACACACACAAGATGTGCAGTGAAATGAAAGTGGCAATGCCTGCGAGAATCGTGCAAAACAACAGAACAGAATCAGTATTTACATTTACTAAAAAAGACGCAACAGTATTTACAACCCAGGTGAGATCAGAGTTTACAGCCCTGACGGCCTGTGGGACGTAACTCAGTCTCATCCTCTCTGTTTTCGCAGCGTGACAGCAGAGGCGTTTGCCTGACCGTAGCAGCTGGAACAGTCCGTTGCTGGGGTAGTCGGAGCCCTTCACGAGGTGTGTGTGTTACACCAGCATCTTGTGTCCATCTCCCATTAAAATAAAACTTTATATAGACGTAAGCAGCTGGAGTGCAGCGGGTCAGGCAGCATCTCTGAAGAAAAGCAATAGGTGAGGTTTCGGGTCGAGACCCTTTCTTCAGGCTGAGAGTCAGGGAAGAGGGAAATGAAAGATGTAAAAAGAGATGAAGAACAAATGATTGAAAGGTGTGAAAAGATCAAATCAAAGCCAACAACACTGAGGCAGGGGTTCACAGAATGTGACGACCACATCTCACCATACTTTACAAGCTGAGAACATCCCCCATCCGAGTCATCCTGCTAGTTCCACTGTTCGGATCCCCATGTTATCACCTCTTCCACAGCCAACAACAGACCATTGTGGTCTCCTTGGCCATCGGTGCCGGCTCTGATTTGTTCTCCATACCCCCTTTTAGCCCACAAGCATCACTGGTTACCCTCTCCCAACTGACTCCCAGTCCTGAGATTCAAGGGTGAAAAAAAGTTCTCGACCCGAAACATCACCCATTCCTTCTCTCCAGAACACTTCTGCCTGTCCCGCTGAGCTTTTGTGTGTCTGACTCTAAGATAAATCAGTCTGGTGAACCTCGCACTCCCTCTATGGCAATAATGTCCTTCCTCAGATTGGAGACTACACTGCGCATTCAATCAATTATGCAGCTCGTTATTTGATTTGTCGACAGTGAAATTAAAGTGTGGTCAGTTGTACAAAGGGGTGGGAGATTGCAACCTTCACGTGGTCCACCCTGTTTCAGCGAATGCAATCAACGTGCCGTGCACAATCTTGCTATTGAGGGAGTGCAGCGTAGGTTTACACGGTTAATTCCTGGGATGGCGGGACTGTCATATGCCGAGAGAATGGAGCGGCTGGACTTGTACACTCCGGAGTTTAGAAGGATGAGAGGGAATTTTATTGAAACATATAAGATTAAGGGTTTGGACACGCTAGAGGCAGGAAACATGTTCCCGATGTTGGGGGAGTCCAGAACCAGGGGCCACAGTTTAAGAATAAGGGGTAAGCCATTTAGAACAGACGAGGAAACACTTTTTCCACACAGAGATTTGTGAGTCTGTGGAATTCTCTGCCTCAGACGGCGGTGGAGGCCGGTTCTCTGGATACTTTCAAGAGAGAGCTAGATAGGGCTCTTAAAGATAGCGGAGTCAGTGGATATGGGGAGAAGGCAGGAACGGGGTACTGATTGGGGATGACCAGCCATTGAATGGTGGTGCTGGCTCGAAGGGCCGGACAGGCTACTCCTGCACCTATTGCCAAACAGAACAAGTTGGCCTCCAACTTTAGGCTGTGCACGCAAATACTCTTCCTCTTTTGCACAATTCTTGGTTTCTGTTTCAACTCACACAAAGGTCCAGCAACTCTTCACAACGTCTACATGTTATACGTGTCGGGAGGAACTGCAGTTGTTGGTTTATACTGAAGATAGACGCAACATGCTGGAGTAACTCAGCGGGCCAGGCAGCATCTCTGGAGAAAATCGATCGGTGACATTTCAGTCAGTTCTGAAGAAGGGTCTCGACCTGAAACGTCACCTATTGCTTTTCTCCACAGATGCTGCCTGATCCGCTGAGTTACTCCAGCACTCTGTGAAACGTCACCTATCCATGTCCTCCACAGATGCTGCCTGACCCGCTGAGTTACTCCAGCACTCTGTGAAACGTCACCGATCCATGTTCTCCACAGATGCTGCCTGACCCGCTGAGTTACTCCAGCACTCTGTGAAACATCACCTATCCATGTTCTCCACAGATGCTGCCTGACCCGCTGAGTTATGGTGCAGCAGCGTCTATGGAGCGAAGGAAATAGGCAACGTTTCGGGCCAAAACCCTTCTGGAAATAGGCAACGTTTCGGGCCAAAACCCAGAAGGGTTTCGACCCGAAACGTTGCCTATTTCCTTAGCTCCACAGATGCTGCCTGACCCGCTGAGTTACTCCAGCACCTGCTGAGTTACTCCAGCACTCTGTGTGAAATGTCACCTATCCATGTTCTCCACAGATGCTGCTGCACCCGCTGAGTTACTCCAGCACTCTGTGAAACGTCACCTATCCATGTTCTCCACAGATGCTGCCTGACCTGGGTTATTGCACACACACACTTCTGCACAAGGCATGTGTCCCCTCAAAAGTTCTCAACGTTTGCAACCATTCTCGTTCTGCTGGAAGTCCACCAACTCTTGATCTTAGCATCACATACAACACGAGGATTTAAGAGAGAGTTAGATAGAGCTCTAGGGGCTAGCGGAGTCAAGGGATATGGGGAGAAGGCAGGCACGGGTTATTGATAGGGGACGATCAGCCATGATCACAATAATAATAATAATAATAATTTTATTTATAGAACACTTTAAAAACAAACATAGCTGCAACAAAGTGCTGTACATCACTAATCATTGACAAAAAAGCTAATACACACCAAAAATAACAATCAAAAGAAATAGTAGGAAAAGACATGTAAAATAAAGAAACATCAAAAACACCACAAACAGAAGCAAAGCCTCAGGCATGGTCAAAAGCCAGGGAGTACAAATGCGTTTTAATACTGGATTTGAAGATGGACAGTGAGGGGGCCTGTCTGATGTGCAACGGCAGGGTGTTCCAGAGTGCCGGAGCAGCAACAGAGAATGAATGGCGGTGCTGGCTCGAAGGGCCGAAGGGCCTCCTCCTGCACCTGTTTTCTATGTTTCTATGAGAGAACTTCATTTGTCCCAGGAGGGGGATTGGCCGGCCCAACAGCGATAAAAACACAACATGCGACATGAAACATGACTTTAATCAACAGCAAAGGGTAATACTAATAGCAATTTTCCACCCACAAGACAACATAAACCAGCCCTCCACATTGAAGGCTTCTAACAGCCGGAGTGTCACGCCGACTGACCTTGGTGTGAGGAGGTGGCGTCCCTTGGCGAGTTGTTTGCACAGTCGTTGTTTCCCTGGGGTTTGTAGCCGTAGACACCTCCCTCGCTGTGATACAGGCGTGTGATACAGCGAGAGTCACACACTCCCCGGCCCGTCCACCTCAACAGCGCAGTCAGAGCGTTGCCCGGCAAGCTGAACATTGTCCCCCTTGTCCTCTGCACAAAACCAGGTCAATGGTTTAAAATGTTGTCTTAAAACAAAATCCCCTCCTGCCAAAAAAAATCCCGGTTGTCCTAGACTAGCCGGGGCCCTGCACAGGCATGTGTGTGTGTGTGTGTGTAAGTAAGGAAGCAGGCAGGCGCAATGACCCTAGCTCCGCTAGAGGATCTTTGGGCAGGCAAGAAGCCGCATAGACACCGCCTCCCAACTGCTCAGCTCAGCCAATAGCTCGGTGGTGTGAAGCTCAACGCCCCCTGTCTTTGCCAGTCCAAAGCAAAGATCGCTATAGGATCTTTGGTCCAAAGATCAGTTATTTGTGTCTATCTCCAGAGATGCTGCCTGCACACTCATCAACAAGAGCTACAAGTTGTCAGGGAGTCACAAAGAACTGCAGAGAGACACAAAATGCTGGAGAAATTCTGGAGTCAGGCAGCATTACTTTCAAGAGAGAGCTAGATAGGGCTCTTAAAGATAGCGGAGTCAGGGGATATGAGGAGAAGGCAGGAACGGGGTACCGATTGTGGATGATCAGCCATCGTCTTCTTATTTTGTGTGACGTGCACAGCCTAAAGTCTGAAGAAGGGTTTCGGCCCGAAACGTTGCCTTTTTCCTTCGCTCCATAGATGCTGCTGCACCCGCTGAGTTTCTCCAGCTTTTTTGTGTACCTTTGTTCTATTTGATCTTCCGTTTGTGCACGTCGAGTTGATTTCATTCGTCGAAACAGGGCGGACCACGTGAAGGTTGCAATTTTCCACCCCATGATCAGCCATGATCACAGTGAATGGCGGTGCTGGCTCGAAGGGCTGAATGGCCAACTCCTGCACCTATTGTCTATAGATACAAAATGCTGGAGTAACTCTGCAGGACTGGCAGCATCACTGGAGAGAAGGAATGGGTGGCGTTTTGGGTCGAGACCCTTCTTCAGACATAAACATAGTATATTTGTTTTTGCTTGTATTGTGGCGGTGCCTTTGTGTTGAACAATTTAGTATTGTACGTGTTATTGTAAATAGGCAAATACATTATCTTTGGTTTAAGAACAGGTTTTTTGGTTACTGTTAGGAATATTGAACTGGAGAATTCTGAGCTGTTATGTTCTGTCCAATAGGACAAGCAAGGCACTCTCTGTTGACAAATCACTTTTAATGTGATGTGCAGGAAGGAACTGCAGGCTTAAACCGAAGATAGACACAAAAGTGCTGGAGTAATTCAGGGGGACAGGCAGCATCTCTGGGGAGAAGAAACGGGTGGCGTTTCGGGTCGAGACCCTTCCTCAGACTGGAGATGCTGCAGATGCTGATTTAGTTGGCTCGTTACATTTAGTTTATTGTCAATTATACCGAGGTACAGTGAATAGGCTGCCAGAGGGAACTGCAGATGCTGGCTCAGACAGGTAGACAAAAATGCTGGAGAAACTCAGCGGGTGAGACAGCGACTGAGTCTAAAGAAGGGTCTCGACCCGAAACGTCACCTATTTCCTTCGCTCCATAGATGCTGCCTCACCCGCTGAGTTTCTCCAGCATTTTTGTCTACCTTCTATTTTGACAGCATCTGCACAGTTCCTCCTTAAACGGTTCAGATGCCGAGTTCAGTTTATTGTCGTGTAACAAGATACATGTAACATGAAATTAACGCGACTCTAATTAATAGCAACAGCAACATTAATGAAAGGGAGGAGTGGAAGGCAACCTCATCTCCATTACACAGCTACATCTCCTCACCAGATAGAAGCTGTCCAGGGTCTGACCTCCCCAGAGGAGCGTAGATGGGTGAAGCTCAACAGACTTGGTACTGGAGTTGGGCGTTTCAATGCCAGCGTGTGGAGATGGGGACTCCCTCCAGAGCCCAGCCTGTGAATGTGGAGCAGAACAACAGACAGCCAACCATGTCATCTCTGGGTGCCCGCTCTACCACCCACCAAATGGAGCTGTGTCAGGGCCTGGCAGACATTGACGCCAACAGAGACAACCACCTGGCTGCTCAACACCCGGCTTGAGATCTAACTATTCCTTTGGTTTATTCATGCTTCATTCGCAAGAAGAAGAAGCAAATTTAATTGCCATATTTTCACCCACAAGACAAAATAAATCAGCCCAGATGAAGGAACTGCAGATGCTAGTTTAGTTAGTTGGTGAGGCAGCATCTATGGAGCGAAGGAATAGGTGACGTTTTGGGTCAGATTCAGATCAGATTCAACTTTAATTGTCATTGTGCAGTGTACAGTACAGAGATAATGAAATGCAGTTAGCACCTCCCTGGAAGAGCAACATAGAATATGATTTCAATAAATAAATCTATTTACATGCATACGGTCATAGTGTTTTTCCTGTGGGAGGAGTGTCCGGGGGGGGGGGGGGGGGAGGGGTGATTGGCAGTCACCGAGGTACATTGTTGAGCAGTGTAACAGCCGCAGGGAAGAAGCTGTTCCTCGACCTGCTGGTCCAGCAACGGAGAGACCTGTAGCGCCTCCCGGATGGTAGGAGGGTAAACAGTCTGTGGCTGGGGTGAGAGCAGTCCTTGGCGATGCTGAGCGCCCTCCGCAGACAACGCTTGCTTTGGACAGACTCAATGGAGGGGATTGAGGAACTGGTGATGCGTTGGGCAATTTTCACTACCCTCTGCAATGCTTTCCGGTCGGAGACAGAGCAGTCACCATACCATACCGTGATGCAGTTGGTAAGGATGCTCTCGATGGTGCAGCGGTAGAAGTTCACCAGGATCTGAGGAGACAGATGGACCTTCTTCAGTCTCCTCAGGAAGAAGACGCTGGTGAGCCTTCTTGACCAGAGTAGAGGTATTGTGGGTCCAAGAGAGGTCATCGGAGATGTTGACTCCCAGGAACCTGAAGCTGGAAACACGTTCCACCTGCGTCCCGTTGATGTGGATGGGGGTGTCAGATTCAGATTCAGATTCAATTTTAATTGTCATAGTCAGTGTACAGTACAGAGACAACGAAATGCTTTGTGTGTGTGCCGACCCTAGACTTCCTGAAGTCTACAATGAGCTCCTTGGTCTTCAAGAAGAGTTAAGGACCATGAGTTGGACCTCTTCCATATAGGGTGATTTCACCAAATGTCAAATGAGCGTAGATCCCCCCTCACGTGACCGAAATTTTAACTGGAGGACATATGTCAGTTCGGTACATGTTAGTGAATGGGGAAACACGCACTTTCCCACCCAATAAAAACATGGAAAACGGCCGATATTTTAGCTGAAATTTTCTGTGCTAGTCGGGGTGACCGTGAAGCACAGTGACCTAAATTTTCAGGCAAAAAAAAAGATAGAAAGTAAGGTAATTACAAGAGGGAACTGAAGGTAGAAAACAGCGGAAGTGAACAGCCGACATTTGCCGTGGAGATTTAAAGATCCAAAATATCGGGAATTATCGCGTTTGCTCGCTGAATTTCATCAAAAGTAAGGCATTATTAACTTACTTTTGATGAAATTCAGCGAGCAAACGCGATAATTCCCGACTAGCACAGAAAATTTCAGCTAAAATATCGGCCGTTTTCCATGTTTTTAACGGGTGTGAAAGTGCGTGTTTCCCCATTCACTAACATGTACCGAAGTGACATATGTATTCCAATTTACAATTTTCGGTCACGATACATTTAATCTGCTCATTTGGACCCCTTGAGGTGAAACAAAATGCCGTATAGCAGCCATACATCGTTGTTGCTGATCCAAGACACAACTTCAATTTACAGTGTCCGTGTGTCCATGTCCAGGGGTCCGTGTGTCCAGGTGTCCGTGTGTCCGGGTGTCCAGGTGTCCAGGTGTCCAGGTGTCCAGGTGTCCAAAGTCCGTGTGTCCATGTGGCCAGGTGTCGATTGTGTGTCCAGGTGTCCGTGTGTCCGTGTGTCCAGGTGTCCGTGTGTCCAGGTGTTAGTGTCCGTGTGTCCAGGTGTCCGTGTGTCCGCAGTGTCCGGTGTCCATGTCCGTGTGTCCGTGTGTTGAGTGTGTCCAGGTGTCCAGGTGTCTGTAAGTGTGTCCGTGTGTCCGTGTGTCTCTTCCAGGGTCCCGTGTCTCGGGTGTCCAGGTGTCCGTGTGTCCAGGTGTCCAGGTGTCCAGGTGTCCAGGTGTCCGTTTGTCCAGGTGTCCAGGTGTCCGGGTGTCCGGGTGTCCGGGTGTCCAGGTGTCCAGGTGTCCGGGTGTCCAGGTGCCCAGGTGTCCAGGTGTCCAGGTGTCCGTGTGTCCAGGTGTCCGTGTGTCCGTGTGTCCGGGTGTCCGGGTGTCCGGGTGTCCGGGTGTCGGTGTGTCCGGGTGTCGGGGTGTCCGTGTGTCCGGGTGTCCGGGTGTCCGGGTGTCAGGGGGTCCGTGTGTCCAGGTGTCCGTGTGTCCATTGTCCAGGTGTCCAGTGTGTGTGTGTCAAGGTGTCCGTGTGTCCAGGTGTCCGTGTGTGTCCAGTGTCCAGGTGTCCGTGTGTCCGTGTGTCCAGGTGTTCGTGTGTCCGTGTGTCCGTGTGTCCGGTGTGTCCGTGTGTCCAGTGTGTCCGTGTGTCCAGTGTGTCCGTGTGTCCGTGTGTCCGTGTGTCCGTGTCCGTGTCCAGGTGTCCGTGTGTCCGTGTGTCCAGGTGTCCCGTGTGTCCAGGTGTCCGTGTGTCCGGGGGTGCAGGTGTCCGTGTGTCCAGGTGTCCGTGTGTCCGGGTGTCCAGGTGTCCAGGGGTCCAGGTGTCCGTGTGTCCGTGTGTCCGTGTGTCCGTGTGTCCCGTGTGTCCGTGTCCGTGTGTCCAGGTGTCCGTGTGTCCGTGTGTGTCCGTGTGTCCGTGTCCGTGTGTCCGTGTGTCCGTCCGTGTGTCCAGGTGTCCGTGTGTGTCCGTGTGTCCGGTGTCCGTGTGTCCAGTGTCCGTGTGTCCAGTGTGTCCGTGTGTCCAGGTGTCCAGGTGTCCGTGTGTCCGTGTGTGTCCAGGTGTCCGTGTGTCCGGTGTGTCCGTGTGTCCGTGTGTCCGTGTGTCCGTGGTGTCCCGGTGTGTGTGTGTCCGGGTGTCCAGGTGTCCGGGTGTCCGTGTGTGTCCGTGTGTGTACGTGTGTCCGTGTGTGTCCGTGTGTCCGTGTGTGTGTCCGTGTGTCGTGTGTGTCCAGGTGTCCGTGTGTGTCCGTGTGTCCGTGTGTCCGTGTGTCCGGGTGTCCGTGTGTCCGTGTGTCCGGGTGTCCGTGTGTGTCCGTGTGTCCGGTGTCCGGGTGTCCGTGTGTCCGGGTGTCCGTGTGTCCGTGTGTCCGTGTGTCCGTGTGTCCGTGTGTCCCGTGTGTCCGTGTGTCCGTGTGTCCGTGTGTCCGTGTGTCCAGTGTGTCCGTGTGTCCAGGTGTGTCCGTGTGTCCAGTGTGTCCGTGTGTCCGTGTGTCCAGGTGTCCGTGTGTCCAGTGTCCAGTGTCCCGTCCGGTCCGTGTGTCCGTGTGTCCGTGTGTCCGTGGTGTCCCGGTGTCGTGTGTGTGGTCCGGGTGTCCAGGTGTCCAGGTGTCCGTGTGTCCAGGTGTCCGTGTGTCCAGTGTGTCCGTGTGTCCAGGTGTCCGTGTGTCCGTGTGTCCAGGTGTCCGTGTGTCCGTGTGTCCAGTGTCCGTGTGTCCAGGTGTCCGTGTGTCCGTGTGTCCGTGTGTCCGTGTGTCCAGGTGTCCGTGTGTCCAGGTGTCCGTGTGTCCAGGTGTCCAGTGTGTCAGTGTGTCCGTGTGTCCGTGTGTCCGTGTGTGTCCGTGTGTCCGTGTGTCCGTGTCCAGTGTCCGTGTGTCCGGGTGTCCGGGTGTCCGGGTGTCCGGGTGTCCGTGTGTCCAGGTGTCCGGGTGTCCGGGTGTCCGGGTGTCCAGGTGTCCGTGTGTCCAGGTGTCCGTGTGTCCGTGTGTCCAGGTGTCCGTGTGTCCGTGTGTCCAGTGTGTCCGTGTGTCCGTGTCCGTGTGTCCAGTGTGTCCGTGTGTGTCCGTGTGTCCGTGTGTGTCCAGGTGTCCGTGTGTCCGTGTGTGTCCGTGTGTCCCGTGTGTCCGTGTGTCCAGGTGTCCGTGTGTCCAGGTGTCCGTGTGTCCAGGTGTCCCAGGTGTCCGTGTGTCCAGGTGTCCGTGTGTGTCCAGGTGTCCAGGTGTCCGTGTGTCCGTGTGTCCGTGTGTCCAGTGTCCAGGTGTCCAGTGTGTCCGTGGTGTCCGGTGTGTCCAGGTGTCCAGGTGTCCGTGTGTGTCCAGTGTGTCCGTGTGTCCAGGTGTCCGTGTCCAGGTGTGTCCGTGTGTGTCAGGTGTCCAGTGTGTCCGTGTGTCCAGGTGTCCGTGTGTCCAGGTGTCCGTGTGTGTCCGTGTGTCCAGGTGTGTGTGTCCAGTGTGTCCGTGTGTCCAGGTGTCCAGTGTGTCCAGGTCCAGGTGTGTCAGGTGTCCAGTGTGTGTCAGGTGTCCGTGGTGTCCAGGTGTGTGTGTGTCCGGTGTCCGTGTGTCCGTGTGTCCAGGTGTCCGTGTGTCCAGGTGTCCGGTGTGTCCAGGTGTCCGTGTGTCCAGGTGTCCGTGTGTCCAGGTGTCCTTGTGTCAGGGTGTACATGTGTCCGGGTGTCGAGGTGTTCGAATGTCCATGTGTCCAAGTGTCCAGGTGTCCAGGTGTCCGTGTGTCCAGGTGTGTCCAGGTGTCCGTGTGTCCAGTGTGTCCCGTGTGTCCGTGTGTCCGTGTGTCCGTGGTGTCCGTGTGTCCCGTGTGTCCAGGTGTCCGTGTGTCCAGTGTGTCCAGGTGTCCGTGTGTCCGTGTGTCCAGGTGTCCAGGTGTCCAGTGTGTCCGTGTGTCCAGTGTCCAGGTGTCCAGTGTGTCCAGTGTGTCCGTGTGTCCGTGTGTCCGTGTGTGTCCAGGTGTCCGTGTGTGTCCGTGGGTGTCCAGGTGTCCGTGTGTCCGTGTGTCCGTGTGTCCGGGTGTCCGTGTGTCCAGGTGTCCATGTGTCCGTGTGTCCATGTGTCCGTGTGTCCAGGTGTCCGTGTGTACAGGTGTCCGTGTGTCCAGGTGTCCATGTGTCCGTGTGTCCAGGTGTCCGTGTGTCCAGGTGTCCGTGTGTGTCCAGGTGTCCGTGTGTGTCAGGTGTCCAGGTGTCCGTGTGTCCCGTGTGTCCGTGTGTCCGTGGTGTCCGGTGTCCAGGTGTCCGTGTGTCCGTGTGTCCGTGTGTCCGTGTGTCCGTGTGTCCGTGTGTCCGTGTGTCCGTGTGTCCGGTGTCCAGGTGTCCGGTGTCCGGTGTGTCCGTGTGTCCGTGTGTCCGTGTGTCCGTGTGTCCGTGTGTGTCCGTGTGTCCGTGTGTCCGTGTGTCCAGGTGTCCGTGTGTCCAGGTGTCCGTGTGTCCAGTGTGTGTGTCCGGTGTGTCCGTGTGTCCAGGTGTCCGTGTGTCCAGGTGTCCGTGTGTCCAGGTGTCCGTGTGTGTGTCCAGTGTGTCCAGTGTGTCCGTGTGTCCAGGTGTCCGTGTGTCCAGTGTCCGTGTGTCCAGGTGTCCCGTGTGTCCAGGTGTGTCCAGTGTGTCCAGGTGTCCAGGTGTCCAGTGTGTCCGTGTGTCCGTGTGTCCAGTGTGTCCCGTGTGTCCAGGTGTCCCGTGTGTCCGTGTGTCCGTGTGTCCGTGTGTCCAGGTGTGTCCGTGTGTCCGTGTGTCCGTGTGTCCAGGTGTCCGTGTGTCCGTGTGTCCGGGTGTGCGTGTGTCCGGGTGTCCGTGTGTCCGGGTGTCCGTGTGTCCGGGTGTCCAGGTGTCCGTGTGTCCAGGTGTCCAGGTGTCCAGGTGTCCGTGTGTCCAGGTGTCCAGGTGTCCGTGTGTCCAGGTGTCCGTGTGTCCAGGTCCAGTGTCCAGGTGTCCGTGTGTCCAGTGTGTCCGTGTGTCCGTGTGTCCGTGTGTGTCTGTGTGTCCATGTGTGTCCCGTGTGTGTCCGTGTGTGTCGTGTGTGTCCATGAGTGTCCCGTGTGTGTCCGTGTGTGTCCGTGTGTGTCCGTGTGTCCGTGTGTCCGTGTGTCCGTGTGTCCGTGTGTCCGTGTGTCCAGGTGTCCGTGTGTCCAGGTGTCCAGGTGTCCAGGTGTCCAGGTGGCCAGGTGTCCGGGTATCCGGGTGTCCATGTGTCCAGGTGTCCGTGTGTCCGTGTGTCCAGGTGTCCGGGTGTCCGTGTGTCCGTGTGTCCGGGTGTCCGGGTGCCCGTGTGTCCGGGTGTCCGGGTGTCCGTGTGTCCGTGTGTCCGTGTGTCCATGTGTCCAGGTGTCCATGTGTCCAGGTGTCCAGGTGTCCGGGTGTCCAGGTGTCCATGTGTCCAGGTGTCCAGGTGTCCGTGTGTCCAGGTGTCCGTGTGTCCGGTGTGTCCGTGTGTCCAGGTGTCCAGTGTCCAGGTGTCCAGGTGTCCAGTGTGTCCAGTGTGTCCGGTGTCCGTGTGTGTCCAGGTGTGTGTGTCCAGGTGTCCGTGTGTCCAGGTGTCCGTGTGTCCGTGTGTCCATGTGTCCGTGTGTCCGTGTGTCCGGGTGTCCGTGTGTCCGTGTGTCCGTGTGTCCATGTGTCCGTGTGTCCAGGTGTCCAGGTGTCCGTGTGTCCAGGTGTCCCCCGTGTCCGTGTGTCCAGTGTGTCCGGTGTCCGTGTGTGTCCGGGTGTCCCCGTGTCCGTGTGTCCGGGTCCGTCGTGTGTTTGTGTGTCCGGTGTCCAGGGTCCGTGTGTCCGGGTGTCCGTGTGTCCGTGTGTGTCCGTGGGTGTCCGGGTGTCCGTGTGTCGGGTGTCCAGTGTGTCCGTGGTGTCCGTGTGTCCGGGTGTCGCCCTCGCTCCAGTGTGTCCGTGTGTCCGTCCCGTCCCGTGTGTCCGGGTGTCCGTGTGTGTCCGGGTGTCCGGGTGTCCAGGTGTGTGTCCGGGTGGTGTCCGTGTGTCCGGGTGTCCGTGTGTCCGGGTGTCCGTGTGTCCGGGTGTCCGGGTGTCCGTGTGTCCGTGTGTCCGGGTGTCCGTGTGTCCGGGTGTCCGGGTGTCCAGGTGTCCAGGTGTCCAGGTCGCGCCCCCTGCTGGTGGTGACTGGCAGTCACATACTGGCGACATGACGTACACGGACCAGCACGTGATCCCGCCTACTGCCCCGCCCACCAGCGCCCATTGGACGGGGACAATGTCAATCACACCAGCTCACTTCCCGCCCCTTGACAACGCCCATGGCAACGTTGCCCCGCCCCCGGTAACGGCGACGTCACGTCCGGCCCGGGCACGGGGCCCCGCCCCCGGCAACGGCGACGTCACGTCCGGCCCGGGCACGGGGCCCCGCCCAGCGGTTGGCGGTTTGGGGGCTTTCGGTGTCGGGGGTGTGTCCGCCGCCCGCGCCTGCACCATCGGTGAGTGAGAAGATCCGCCGCCCTCGCCCTCGCCCTCGCTGCGTTAGTCTGCCCGCCAGTCCCGTCCCGTCCCCGTCCCCGTCCCCGCCCAGTGAGTGTGGCGCCCCGCTACCGGCAGCAGGGGGTTGGCGGGGCCGCGGCCTTGGCGACGGGGGAGCGCTCGGAGACGGCGGCGACCGGTAACTGTGGGGGTGGGGAGACACAAGGGGGTACAGGGGAGACACACAAGGGGGTACAGGGGATGGGGAGGGAAGGAGACACAAGGGGGTACAGAAGGAGACACAAGGGGGTACAGAAGGAGACACAAGGGGGTACAGAAGGAGACACAAGGGGGTACAGAAGGAGACACAAGGGGGTACAGAAGGAGACACAAGGGGGTACAGAAGGAGACACAAGGGTACAGGGGGGGAGACACAAGGGGGGTACAGAAGGAGACACAAGGGGGTACAGAAGGAGACACAAGGGTACAGAAGGAGACACAAGGGGGGTACAGAAGGAGACACAAGGGGGTACAGAAGGAGACACAAGGGGGTACAGAAGGAGACACAAGGGGGTACAGAAGGAGACACAAGGGGGTACAGAAGGAGACACAAGGGGGTACAGAAGGAGACACAAGGGGGTACAGGGAGAGACACAAGGGGGGTACAGAAGGAGACACAAGGGGGTACAGGGGATAGACACAAGGGGTACAGAAGGAGACACAAGGGGGGACACACAGGGGGTACAGGGGGAGACACAAGGGGGTACAGGGGGGATAGACACAAGGGGGGTACAGAAGGAGACACAAGGGGGTACAGGGGATAGACACAAGGGGGGTACAGAAGGAGACACAAGGGGGTACAGAAGGAGACACAAGGGGGGGTACAGAAGGAGACACAAGGGGGGTGCAGGGGGGAGACACAAGGGGGTGCAGGGGGGAGACACAAGGGGGGTACAGAAGGAGACACAAGGGGGTACAGAAGGGAGACACAAGGGGGGTACAGGGGGAGACACAAGGGGGGTACAGGGGATAGACACAAGGGGGTACAGAAGAGAGACACAAGGGGGGTACAGAAGGAGACACAAGGGGTACAGGGGATAGACACAAGGGGGTACAGGGGATAGACACAAGGGGGTACAGGGGGGGGGACACAAGGGGGGTACAGAGGGAGACACAAGGGGGTACAGAAGGAGACACAAGGGGGGTACAGGGGAGGACACAAGGGGGTACAGAAGGAGACACAAGGGGGGACAGAAGGAGACACAAGGGGGTACAGAAGGAGACACAAGGGGGGTACAGGGGGGAGACACAAGGGGGTACAGAAGGAGACACAAGGGGGTACAGGGGGAGACACAAGGGGGGTACAGGGGGGAGACGGGGACAGAGCGTAGAGAGAAGAGTAACGGGGTAGAGAGGGGGGAGTAATGGGGTACAGGGGGGGTACAGGGGAGACGGGGGTACAGGGGAGAGGGGGGGTAACGGGGGGGGGGTACAGGGGGGTACAGAGGGTGAGACACAAGGGGTGACGGGGGGGGGGGTTAACGAGAGAGAGAGAGAGGGTACGGTGGGGGGGGGGGGGGGGGGACAGAAGGGAGGGAGAGGCCGGGGGGATAGTGGAGTGGTACCGGTGTGGGGGGGTGTAACAGAGAGGGGGGGGGGGAGGGAGATTCTGGGGGATCAATCAACGGGGGATGTGGGCGAGAGGTTAATGGGGGAGTGTTAATGGGGGGAGAGGGTGATGAGAGAGGGGGGGGGGGGGGTGGTGGGAAGAAGAAGGGGGAGATATGGGTCTGGGAGAAAGAGGGGGAGAGCTACAGAGAGAGAGAACGGGGGGGGGGATACTGGGGGCAGGGGGAGTGGGAGGAGACAGTGACAGCGGGTGGGGATAATGAGTGGGGATAATCAGTCAAGAGTGTTTTATTGTCATGTGCACCAGATAGGACAATGAAATTCTTACTTGCTGTAGCACAACAAAACATGTGAACATAGTACACAACAGGGGAGAGAGTGTGAGAGAGAGAGAGGACTGGGGTAAGAGGGGGGGGGGGTTGCTGTGGGAGAGAGGGGTAACTGGGAGAGAGATGGGGAAAGCGGAGGATGTCATTGAATGGGTGGGGGGTTGAATATAGCCTGGGCAATAGGACTTGGTGGGTGATACCGTCAGCTGCTGTGGAAGGCTGGTTGTTGTCTCGGTGGGGTAGTGACAACACTGCGCCCCTGTCACCGTCTATACCTTGCTCCGTCCCACCTGATGAACTCGGACACCGAGTGGTGTTTTGTTGTGGGAGGATACTGTTAGATCTGTGATAATAATCTTTGTAATTGTTACTTGTATAACTGAGCAGTGATATACGAGGCCGGCACTGGCAAGTTGGGATGGTTTAGTTGCGCTTCTTGTGTAGTTTATTGTCAAAGTTTTTTGTTGGGTGGATGTCCAGGCAGCAGAAAGTCTATACATGATCACAGTTGTGCTGCCCACAGTGTACAGATTCATGATAAAGCAGCGGTTCTTAACCTGGGGGTTGTTTGGGGCTTTGCCGAGGGTCATGAAGGGGACACAAATAACATATTAATATGTTGAGCCCATGTTTAGGAACCTAACAAAGGTACATACAGTATTTTGTTCGTGTATGTGCGTACTGGTGGCAAAAAGGTTAATGGCCCTGTCCCACTGTACGAGTTCATTCCAAGAGCTCTGCCAAATTAAAAAAATCAAACTCGTGGTAAGCACGGAGAATGAACGTAGTGGGTATGTCGGAGCTCGGGGACGTCTTTTAGCGGCTCGTAATGCTAACAGCAGGTACTCGGGAAGACTCGCTAACGGCAGGTAAGCTCGTGAAGACTCGTGAAGGTTTCAACATGTTGAAAAATGTCCATGAGAGCCCCGAATACCGACGAGTGGCCATTACCATAAATCTCCGAGTTCGAATCAGGGCAAACTCGGGATAACTCTTTGAATGAACTCGTACAGTGGGGCAGGGCTTTAGGAACCACTGTGAAAGGGTTTAATGCAAGGTAAAGCCCGATTAATGATAGCCCGAGGGTCTCCAATGGGGTAGATGGGAGGTCAGGACCACTCTCTGGTTGACAGAATGGTTCAGTTGCCTGATAACAACTGGGTAGAAACTGTCCCTGAATCTGGTGGTATGTGTTTTCTAACCTGTACCTCTTGCCTGATGGGAGAAGAGAGAAGAGAGAAGAGGTCATATGTGTTTTCCAACTTCTGTATCTCTTGCCCGATGGGAGAGGAGAGAAGAGGGAGTGTGGGGGTGAGACGGGGCCCATGAGAGGGAGTTTTGGACTGGCACAGATGACATGACGTCCATCTGTGAAGGATTCTGCTGTCTGTGTTCGAGATTCCGGCATCTGCCGTTCCTTGTGTCTGTGTTTTAATCTCGTGATTTGTCAGTCATCTCCCCCCTGCAGCTACTTCCACACTCTGCCATTATCCCTCTTTCCATCTATCCTTCCCTGATGTCACCGTGCCACCTTTATCTTCTCTCTGCCCCTTCTTTGCAGTTCTGAGTTTCACAATTAATCCGTGTGGCTGCGTGAATCCTGTGTTCATGGTAGACAAAAATGCTGGAGAAACTCAGCGGGTGAGACAGCATCTATGGAGCGAAGGAATAGATGACCTTTTGGATTGAGACCCGAAACGTCACCTATTCCTTCGCTCCATAGATGCTTTCCGGGTCTCGACCTGAAACGTCACCTATTTCTTCGCTCCATAGATGCTGCCTCACCCGCTGAGTTTTTCCAGCATGACTACCTTCGATATTTCCAACATATATATATATGCCATTTATTGTCACTATACATGTACAGTGAAACTGAAAGCTGCTCGTACTCAGTGCATACATACAATTTTACACAAAAAACAAGAAACAGAAAAACAAAACAGAAGGGAGATGGGGGGGGGGGGAATAGGTGCACAAATTCTACGGCGCTACATACATATATACAGATGGAAGTCCGTGTTGGGCGGTGTAGTCAGTGCATGTGTGGATTTGAATTTATGGTAGATATAATTCTCGGGAAGCAGCTATTCCTGAGTCTGTTTGTCCTGGATTTGATGCACCTATAGCGCCTTCCAGAGGGCAGCAGGTCGAACAGTCCAAACGCAGGATGGGAGCTGTCTTTGGTGATCTTCTTTGCCCTGCTAAGGCAGCGGGAGGTGTAGATGTCCATCAGGGAGGGGAGAGGGCACCCAATGATCCTCTGCGCTGTCCTGGTTACCCTCTGAAGCCTCTCCCTGTCTGCCATGGTGCAGCTGCCATACCATGCTGTAATGCAGTATGTCAGCAGGCTCTCGATGGACGAGCGGTAGAAGGTCAGCAGCAGGTTAGAGTCCAGGTTGTGCTTCCTGAGGACCCTCAGGAAGTGCAGCCGCTGCTGAGCCTTCTTGATGACCGCTGTCGTGTTGTCCGTCCAGGAGATGTCAGCAGCGATATGGACGCCGAGAAACCGGAAGGTGTTGACCCTCTCCACACACTCGCCGTTCCTTCTGCAGTTCCTTCTTAAAGATGTGTTCTCAACATCTGCAGTTCCTTCTTAAACATGTGTTCATGGTTTTTTATTTTATTCTTACT
The DNA here is from genome assembly GCF_028641065.1 of Leucoraja erinaceus. Lineage (NCBI taxonomy): Eukaryota > Metazoa > Chordata > Chondrichthyes > Rajiformes > Rajidae > Leucoraja > Leucoraja erinaceus. The sequence goes on along the minus strand of NC_073398.1, from coordinate 35,367,527 downwards.
TTTGTTTTCAAGCAGAATACCAGCTCCCTCTGCCAATGTAGTGGATTGCATTTAGTTTAGTTTAGAGATAACAGCGCGGAAACAGGCCCTTCGGCCCACCGGGTCCGTGCCGACCAGCGATCCCCACACTTTAACACTGTCCAACACACACTAGGGACAATTTTTTACATTTACCAAGCCAATTAACCTACACTCCTGTATGTCTTTGGAGTGAGGGTGGAAACCGAAGATCTTGGCGAAAACCCACGCAGGTCACGGGGAGAACGTACAAACTCCGTACCTGCAGACAGCACCCATAGTCGGGATCGAACTTGGGTCTCCGGCGCTGCATTCGCTGTAATAAACTTGTCCCACGGTGCGAGTTCATTCCAAGAGCTCTCCCGAGTTTTAAAAAAAATCAAACTCGTAGTAAGCATGGAGAATGAACGTAGCGGGTACGTCGGGGAGCTTGGGGACGTCTCTTAGCTCTTAGACTCGTTAACGGCAGGTAAGCACGGGAAGATTTTTCAACATGATGAAAAATGTCCACGAGAGCCCCGAGTACCGACGAGTGGCCATTACCGTAAATCTCCGTGTTCGAATCAGGGCAAACTCGGGAGAACTCGTGGAATGAACTCGTACCGTGGGGCAGGGGTTTAAGGCACCAACTCCACCGCTGCACCAGATTATAAGGGGTGGGGAGGAGTGATTTTATTCCCTGGAGCACAGGAGGCTGATGGGCGACCTTCTGGAGGTGTATAAAACCATAAGGGGAATAGATAGGGTGAATGGACAGGTCTTATAACCCAGGGTAGGGGAATCGAGAACCAGAGGACAGGAAGATGAGGGAGGAAAGATTTAATAGGAACCTTGCGGGCACCAATTTCACAGAGAGGTGGGTGTATGGAACGAGCTGGCAGAGGAGGTAGTTGAGGGGAGGAACTATAACAATAATTGAAAGACATTTGGACTGGTACATGGTTAGGAAAGGTTTGGAGGGATATGAACCAAACACAGGCAGGTGAGACTAGCGTAAATGGGACACCCTTGGTCAGCAGGGCAAGTGGGGCCGAAGGGCCGGTTTCCCTGCTGTATGAAAGCACAAATGGAAGATGCATTTCATTGCAGAGGTTTCAAAATACAGCGCTGACAGGTTCAGTGTGTGGGTGACGGTAAAACAGTGTGGAAAATGTGAAAGGACTCAAGAGTGGTAGAGTAATATCCCTGTTGATATTATGTCAAACTAATCTTAAAGACTCTTGAAGCAACAAAGAAATGAAAGTCATAAGAGGTTGCAAATGAAATTTCCTGTGTAGAGTTATAACTGATGGAGAACCTTGTAATGAAAGAAAATGCTTAAACATTTCACAATTATTTTAGAATATGTTTGTTTTTTGCTGCCTGAATCTCTGTGGATTAAATATATGTTCCTTTCATTCTACCCTTGTAGAATCCGGCTGAGATTTTCCCGAGATTATTTCTGTGCCTCCCTGATTGAAGAGTTTAAGGTGAGAATCCGATGCTGCGTTGAATGGGGAGAAAGGCCTTGCACAGCTGAATCTGGCGTTGCGGTCTCTCGCTTGGGTGATCAAAAAAAGTGGAGATTGCCGGGTTCTTCATTAGTACGGGTGTCACGGGTTTGGGAGGAGAAGGCAGGAGAATGGGGTTGAGAGGGAAAGATGGGGTTGAGAGGGAAATGGCAGAGCAGACTCGATGGGCCGAATGGCCTAATTCTACTCCTACCTCTCATGAACTTGGAATACATTTTATTTTGAAATTGTGTGACCTTGCCACGTAAGAGGCCATTTCATCCATGGAACATCGAACATGACAGAACGGGAACAGGCTACTTGTCCAACAATGCATAAAACAGGCCCTTCACCTCACAATGCCTGTGCAAACATGATGTTAATATTAGCTGATCTCCTGTGTCTGCCCGTGATCTATATCCCTCCATTCCCTGCATTCCCATGTGCCCATGCAAAAACATCCTAAACAGGCCTGTGTTGGCTCTAAATGAAATAATTGTCCTATTTTCATCAAACAAACTTGTCCTATTTTCCAATCTCCCCTTTTCCAAGTTGTCCCTTATTAAGGCTCCTCGTGAAACAACATTTACAAGTATTTCTTTTTACTCTGGGTTGATAAACTGTGGCTGAAACTATTAGTATTTTTTGTAAACACACATCAACTCGTGGTTTGTGCAAAATAATGTCTACTTCATCCAATATCTGGAGTAAATAAAGCCTAATAATTTCAGGCATGTGGTTCTGAAGACAAATGTACCTGGAAATAATTTCTGTCTAAGTTAGTGCTGAATGGCCTGTTAATGATTTCATAACGTGTGAGGGTTTGATATTGGTCATCCCCATATATGGCAATGATCACCAGGTGAATATATAACTCACCACTAGACAGAGCTACACAAGTGTTTTGTTTTTGGTTTCACTGTGTTCTCTTTCATTTCTGCAGGTGATTGTGTTCCTGGTGTTGTGAGCCAGCCTTACTGGAATGTGGCATTGAGTATTTTGACATTCTCTGCCTTCTGGTGAGTTTTCGCTTGGATGCAACCCTTGCGGTAATGGGATTGGGGGAAATAGCGGACAGCAGTGGCATTATTTGACTTCATACTCAGTAGCTGGTAGATCCGCTGCCTCACACCACCAGAGACCTTGGTTCGATCCTGCCCTCAGGTGCTGTCTGTGCGGAGATTTACGTACTTCCATACTAGGTACTAGGCTTCTGAACGGCCCTTCCTTAAGCTATGCGATTCACCTCTACCCCATTGTGGACATTGGACTTTGTCTGTGGAACTGATGTGCTACAATGCTGAGAACTATATTCTTCACTCTGTATTTTCCCCTTTGCTCTACCTATTGTACTGGAGTTTGGCTTGATTGCCTTTATGTATGGTATATCTGATCTGTTTGAACTGCACACAAAACAAAGCTTTTCACTGTACCTCGGGACACGTGACAATAAACCTAACCTTTCACCCTGTGAAGATGTGCCGGTTTGCAGGTGAATCGGCTCTCTAAAATTGCCCCTAGTTTACACTAGCATATGTAGCAGCTGGTCGAATGTTCCATCATTAAACACTCAGTCACTGAGTCGAGTGTCATATGACATACAGTAGAACGATGGAGGGGTTAGGAGGGAGAGATAGATCAGCAATGATTGAATGGCTGAGTATACGCGATGGGCCGAATGGCCTAATTCTGCTCCTATCGCTTATAAACTTAGAATCATAGAAAATGGGTGCAGGAGTAGGCCATTCGGCCCTTCGAGCCAGCATCGCCATTCAATATGTTCATGGCTGATCATCCAAATCAGTATCCCATTCCTGCTTTCTCCCCATATCCCTTGATTTCCTTAGCCCTAAGAGCTCTATCTAACTCTCCCTTGAATACATCCAATGAATTGGCCTCCATTGGCTTCAGACAGGGAATTCCACAGATTAAACTGAACTAAATAATCAGCAAAAACTAAATTATTTGTGACAATTTGGGATTTTTTTTGGTACTAGTATTGTTATTAACATCCTAGTGAGTATCTAACCTAGATACTCACTTGGATGTTAATATCAATACTAGTACAAAAGAAATCCTAAATTGTCATAGATAATTTAGTTTTTGCTGATTATTTAGTTCAGTTTAGCGATACCGCGTGGAAACAGGCCCTTCGGCCCATCGAGTCCGTGGCGACCTGCGATCCCTGCACATTTACACTATCACGCACACACACACACACTTACACACACGACAATTTACAGTTTACAGAAGCCAATTAACCTACGAACCCGCGCGTCTTTGGAGTGTGGGAGGAAACCGGGGGTCACGGGGAGAACGTTCAAACTCCGTACTGACAGCACCCGTAGTCGGGATCGAACCCGGGTCTCCGGCGCTGTGAGGCAGCAACTCTACCACTGGGCCGCCCCAAATATATTTCATATTAATAACCGCTATACTTGTGGAAAATAAAAACAAGTCCTCTGTGCAACCAGAGCCAGTCCGTATGATCATTAAACAAAGTACATTGTTTATTGATTTGTTAAAATAATATTCATATATTAATAACCACTATACTAGTGCAAGCGCAACCCCTCGTCTATTGTGCAACCGAGGCCAAACTCACCATTATCTGTTGTTCGTTTTCACCAGAGGCTGGTCAATTATTAATGTTTCAACCCAGTTACTATAGCACTGCCAGGTCACAGCAACCGCTGACTCGCATGGTTACACACTGAACACTGTGTCCAACCACCTAGAAGGAGTTGAGAACTGGCACAGATATTCTCAGATAGACACAGAGTGCTGGAGAAACTCAGCGGGACAGGCAGCATCTCTGGACAGAAGGAATGGGTGATGTTTTGGGTCAAGACCATTTTTCTCTTTCCGATATGGATCATGAACCCCAACCCCCACCTTTGTCGTGTCTTCACCATCCCCCCCCCCGACCCCTTCTCGATATTGAACACCCATTCCTTCTCTCCAGAGATGCTGCCTGTCCCATATAACCATATAACAATTACAGCACGGAAACAGGCCATCTCGGCCCTACAAGTCCGTGCCGAACAACTCTTTTTCCCTTAGTCCCACCTGCCTGCACTCATACCATAACCCTCCATTCCCTTCTCATCCATATGCCTATCCAATTTATTTTTAAATGATACCAACGAACCTGCCTCCACCACTTCCACTGGAAGCTCATTCCACACAGCTACCACTCTCCGAGTAAAGAAGTTCCCCCTCATATTACCCCTAAACTTCTGTCCCTTAATTCTGAAGTCATGTCCTCTTGTTTGAATCTTCCCTATTCTCAAAGGGAAAAGCTGGTCCACATCAACTCTGTCTATCCCTCTCATAATTTTAAAGACCTCTATCAAGTCCCCCCTTAACCTTCTGCGCTCCAGAGAATAAAGACCTAACTTATTCAACCTATCTCTGTAACTTAGTTATCCCGCTGAGTTCCTCCAGCTTTTTGTGTCTATCTTTGGGTCAAACTCTCCCCATTTAGAAAATGATCTACACCTTTATTCCTACTGCCCGAAACACATGACTTCTGACTTCCGGTGCTGTCTGTACGGGTTCGATCCTGAACTCGGGTGCTGTGTGTACAGAGTTTGTACCTTCTCCCTGTGACCTACGTGGGGTTTTTCCGAGATCTCCAATTTCCTCCCACACACCAAAGACGTAGAGGTTTGCGGTTTGCAGGTTAATTGGCTTGGTGTAAATGTAAAAGTCCCTGGCGTGTGTAGAATATTGTTAATGTGCGGGGATCTCTGCCTCAGAGGGCGGTGGAGGCCGGTTCTCTGGATGCTTTCAAGAGAGAGCTGGATAGTACTCTTTAAAAATAGCAGTCAGGGGATATGGGGAGAAGGCAGGAACGGGGTACTGATTGGGGATGATCAGCCATGATCATATTGAATGGTGGTGCTGGCTCGAAGGGCCGAATGGCCTACTCCTGCGTCTATCTATTGTCTATCCATATTTTTTCGCACAAAATGACACAAAATGCTGGAGTGACTGCCTAGCAGGATCCCTGGAGAGAAGGAATGGGTGACGTTTTGGGTTGAGACCCTTCTTCAGATTTTTTTCTTTAATTATTTTATTAGAAGCAATTGTACAAGAATAAAGCAATCGGCATGAGAGTTATATAATTTTCGTACAGCTTCATGTTTAACATTTTATAAATTGATACATAAATCAAAAAGAAAAGAGAAAAAAGGAAAGAATGAAGAACCATTTCCATCAGATGGTTTTGATCGGTGGTGGCGAATATCTCCTCACAGTTGGGCTCATGGCAGTGCAGTGAGGACCCTGGGACCCTGGCCGCTCAGTATTTTTTTCTCTCTCTCTCCCCCCCCCCCCCCCCCAGGACTCCAGGAGAGCCCAAGCATGGATGAGAAGGAGACGCCAGCCTTCAGCAGCGAGAAGAAGGAAGGGGCGGAGAGGAGGACGGGCCCGAGCCGGGACAAGCTGCGGGACGATCAGAAGGCCAGCGGCGGCAGCAGCAGCAGGAGGGAGGGCCTGAAGTCGGCCGAGGAGAAGAAGAAGAGGCAGGAGGACGAGAAGCGGAAAAAGGAAGATGAGAAGCGCAAGAAGAAGGAGGAGGAGAAGCTGAAGGCCGAGGAAGAGCAAAGAAAGAAAGAGGAGGAAGAAAAGAAGAAAGTCGAGGAGGAGGAGAGGAAAAAACAGGAGGAGGAGGAGAAGCGGCAGAGAGAGGAAGAAGCAGCACGTCAGAGGTAGTAGCATCGCTGGAGATTTTAACCTTCACTAATGTGGCAAATTGTACTTTGGATCAAGTTTATCATTTTTTAAATATTGTATTATAGTCATAGCATCACACAGTGAGGAAATAGGCCCTTCGGCCCAACTTGCCCATACCAGCCAACATGTCCCATTTACACTAGTCCCACCTGCCTGCGTTTGCCCATATCCCTCCAAACCTGTCCTATCCATGCACCTGTCTAACTGTTTCTTAAGCGTTGGGATAATCAGTCTCAACTACCTCCTCCGGCAGCTCGTTCCATACGCCCACTACCCTTTGTGTGAGTAAGTTACCCCTCAGATGCCCCCTCTCCCTTCCTCTGGTCCTCGATTACCCTACTCTGTGCGTCTACCCGATCTATTCCCCTCGTGATTTTGTACACCCCTCATCCTTCTGCTCTTTACCTGGTGCTTTTTTAATAAAACATTCTGCCAACTTTCCTGTGTTTCGGAAGCTGGGGGAAGACCTGATAGAAGTATATAAAACTAGTGAGGGGCATAGATAGGATAGACAGTCAGAACCTTTACCCCCAGCATGGTGAGTATTCACACAGAGGGTGGTGGGTACATGGAACGAGCTGCCAGAGGAGGTAGTTATGGAGTCATAGCCATACAGCGTGGAAACAGGCCCTTCAGCCCACCTCTCCCATGCTGGCCAGCATGCCGCAACTACACTGGTCCTACCTGCCCGCACGTGGCCCATTTCCCTTCACACCTTTCCGTCCATGTCTTCGTCCCAACCATTTTATTTAACCCAACATATAAGATTATTAAGGGTTTGGATGCGCTGGAGGCAGGAAACATGTTCCCGATGTTGGGGGAGTCCAGAACCAGGGGCCACATTTTAAGAATAAGGGGTAAGCCATTTAAAACGGAGACGAGGAAACACTTTTTCACACAGAGTAGTGAGTCTGGAATTCTCTGCCTCAGAGGGCGGTGGAGGCCGGTTCTCTGGATACTTTGAAGAGAGAGTTAGATAGGGCGCTCAAAGATGGCGGAGTCACGGTATATGGGGAGAGGGCAGGAACGGGGTACTGATTGGGGATGATCAGCCATGATCACATTGAATGGTGGTGCTGGCTGGAAGGGCCGAATGGCCTACTCCTGCACCTATTGTCTATTGTGCTGCCCTGTATGCATGCCAGAGTTGGCGGATGAAGGCATGGGTGGTACAGCGCTGAGTGGCGGGTGTGAGAGTGAGCTTGTCCTTGTGTTTTGTCCTGCAGGGAGAAGGAGGAGGCGTACCAGTTGCACCAGGAGGCGTGGGAGCGGCACCAGACCCGCCTGGAGCTGCGCAGCAGGAACCAGACCAACCAGGAGAGCCGGCCGGAGGAGAGCTTCTTCACCCGCCTGGACTCCAGCCTGAAGAAGAACACGGCCTTCGTGAAGAAGCTGCGCACCATGACGGAGCAGCAGCGGGACGCCCTGTCGGGCGACTTCAGCGTCCTCAACCTGAGCAAGTACATCGCCGAGGCCGTGGCCTCCGTGGTGGAGGCCAAGCTCAAGCTGTCCGACGTCAACTGCGCCGTGCACCTCTGCTGCCTCTTCCACCTGCGCTACGTCGACTTCTCGCCGCTCCTGCTGCAGGGCTGGCGCAAGCACTTCGAGGCCCGGCGGGAGGAGAGGACGCCCAACATCAGCAAGCTGCGCACCGACATGCGCTTCATCGCCGAGCTGACCGTCTGCGGCATCTTCACCGACAAGGAGGGGCTGTCGCTGGTCTACGAGCAGCTGAAGAGCATCGTCTGCGCCGACCGCGACACCCACTCGCACGTCTCCGTCATCATCAGCTTCTGCCGCCACTGCGGCGACGACGTGGCCAGCCTGGTCACCCGCAAGATGAAGCTGGCCTCCGACAAGTACAGCCTCAGCTTCCCGCCCAGCGACATCATCAGCGCGGAGAAGCAGCAGCCCTTCATGAACCTGCTGCGGGAGTATTTCACCTCGCTCACAAAGCACCTCAAGAAGGACCACCGCGAGCTGCAGAACCTGGAGCGCCAGAACAGGTAGGCCCCATTGACCTGGCCCTCAAGGAAGGACGCCAGAACAGAGAAGGTTCACCCCATTGACTGTCTTATGAAGAAAGACGGGCTAGACATGGTTTATACTCTCTAGAATTTAGGAGATTGAGAGGGGATCTTATAGAAACTTACAAAATTCTTATTGGACATAGATGCAGGAAGATTGTTCCCGATGTTGGGGAATCCAGGACAAGGGGGTATTAATGTCATTTTTTCGAGAGTGGTGAATCTCTGGAACTCTCTGCCACTGTATGAGGCCAGTCATGGCTTATTTAAGAGGGAGTTAGATGTGGCCCTTGTGGGGGGATCAGAGGGTATGCAGAGAAGGCAATATTCCGAGTTGTATCAGCCATGATCATACTGAATGGCGGTGCTGGCTCGAAGGGCCGAATGGCCTACTGCACCTAATTTCTATGTTTCTAAGTCAGTGGTGTTTTTATCATTAATGTTTTATTATTATTAATGTCATTCGTAACCGCCACTGTATGTCACGTTGTTACTTGTGGGCGGAGCACCAAGGCAAATTCCTCGTATGTGAACACTTGGCCAATAAACATATATACTTACTTAACTGTGTTTAAGAAGGAACTGCCGATGCTGGAAAATCGAAGGTAGACAAAAAATGCTGGAGAAACTCAGCGGATGCAGCAGCATCTATGGAGCGCAGGAAATAGGCAACGTTTCGGGCCGAAACCCTTCCGGGTTTCGGCCCGAAACGTTACCTATTTCCTTCTTAAACACCTTGCAACTGCAATGACCCTTCTTCAAACTGACCTATTCTTGCGGCTACACAAAAATGCTGGAGAAACTCAGCGGGTACAGCAGCATCTATGGAGCGAAGGAAATAGGTTGATTTTCCCAGATCGACTTTTTAAACAAAACCTTTTTTTTTTTTTAACCACACCTTTTGTTTTTTCTTCCCTTGTCGCTTTCATGCTTTCATTTTTTTTTTCCGGAAACATTGGCAATGCCTTCTCTCCATAGATGCTGCCTCACCCGCTGAGTTACTCCAGCATTTTGTGTCTACCACTGATTGTGATCCATGGGGTGGGCAGTTATGGATCCAGTTGCAGAGGCGAGTGCTGAGTTGTTGGATTATCCCAAGTGGGATAACTCACGGGAGCACCGGACAAGTAGCTGGGAATTATATAGGGAAGAACTGCAGGTGCTGGTTTAAACCGAAATGCTGGAGTAACTCAGCGGGTCAGGCAGCATCTCTGGAGAGAAGGAATGGGTGACGTTTCGGGTCAAGACCCTTCTTCAGACTAAAACGTCACCTGTTCCTTCTCTCCAGAGATGCTGCCTGACCCGCTGAGTTACTCCAGCATTTTGAGTCTACCTTCAATGTAAGCCAGCATCTGCAGTTCCATTCATCACATTTGGTAATCTAAAATGCGGGTGTATTTTGAAGACCCTTCTTCAGACTGTGCAGTGTATTATTCTGAAAGAACAATGCATTGCTCTTGCTATGAATGTCCCCAACTCCAAAACCCATAAAGTCGGAAAGCGATTTTAAAATCTAATTCGTAGAAATATAGAAAATAGGTGCAGGAGTAGGGCATTCAGCCCTTCAAGCCTGCACCGCCATTCAATATGATCATGGCTGATCATCCAACTCAGTATCCTGTACCTGCCTTCTCACCATACCCCCTGATCCCCCTTAACTCCCTCTTAAATATAACCAATTAACTAGCCTCAACTACATTCTGTGGCAGAGAAGTCCCAGCTGATCTGAAATGTCTCAGTGGCGCCACATTGTGGCCAAAGCATGCACCATATGCCGCTGAGAATAGCATTGTTGCATTCATGATATCATTAAGTAATTCATTTTAGATAATCGACCGATTTGTTATTCAAAAAGATTGTGGTTATGCGGTCTGTTTCATTCTGTCTGTACTCCAGTTGAGAAAAGGGTTTGAATATTGTGTAGCAGCAATTCATTCTTCATCTTCTTGCTTATGGCGTATACAGCCTAAAGTTGTAAGTCAACTTGTTCTGTTTGATCTTGTTTGTGTATGTCGGGTTGATTGCGTTAGTCGGAACAGGATGAAGGTTGCAATCTCCCACCCCAGCAATTCATTGTAGCAAAGGTTTAAATCGGGGGTCTCCAAACTATGTCCCGCGGGCCACATCCGGCCTGCCACGAGATTTTATCCGGCCCGCTGCAAGCTCTAAACATGTTCCATGTGGCGGGCTATTTAGTGGGTTCTGTGGTAGTGCAGCTTTAGAGATACAGCGCAGAGATATAGGCCCTTCGGCCCATCGAAGCGATGCCCGTACGCACTAGCACTATCCCACGCACACTCAAGGGACAAATTCAATTATCCTGCAAATGTGAAGTGTTGGAGGAAACCAGAGGACCCACGCAGGTACAAACTCCCTGCAGACAGCACCCGCAGTCAGGATGGAACCAGGGTCTCTGGCGCTGTGAGACAGCGACTCTACCGCTGTGCCACCGTGCCATTGCTCCTGTGTTGCAAAACAAGTTGTGTGGAGTAGTAGCCTGAGCTGGGGAGTGGAGTGAGGGGAAGGGGGAGAGCTAGTTGGCGGCAGGGTCGGTGTTTAGCTGTCTCCCCCCGTGAGTGTGACCTCTCCCCACTGGAGGGGAGGGGGGGGTGGTGGTAGGGGGTAGTATATTTGGACAGTATCGCCAAGTGAAATTAGGCTGCAGCATCTGTAAAACCTCAGTGTTGCCCAATTGTTTGCAATGCTCTTGCTTCACTTTGCAAGTGCCTTATTCATTGCTCGCAACAAATTGATGCTTCATTAAAATATCCATGCACAAAATTGATTCTGCAATTAAAATACTTAAAAAAAATTCTAATTAACATTTTGTGTTTTAAAAAAAACATATTGTTTGCTGTATTTCATGAGCATGTCTCATCACCCATACCAAATCCTATGGCATAACAAATTCCACCAGCCTGGCTGTGTGGTCATTAAACCCATTGTTTGCTGTATTTCATGAGCATGTCACCAGTATGGTGTTTAAGAAGGAACTGCAGATGCTGGAAAATCGAAGGGAGACAAAAGTGCTGGAGAAACTCAGCGGGTGCAGCAGCATCTATGGAGCGAAGGAAATGGGCAACGTTTCGGGTCGAGACCCGGAAAGCATCTATGGAGCGAAGGAATAGGCGACGTTTCGGGTCGAGACCCTTCCGGGTCTCGACCCGAAACGTCACCTGTTCCTTCGCTCCATAGATGCAGCTGAGTTTCTCCAGCACTTTTGTCTACCTTCACCAGTATGGTGGGCCGTTTGACAAACTCTCTGTTTGTGTGTTTTCCCCCCCCCAGGCGTATTTTGCATTCAAAAGGAGAGCTGAGCGAAGATCGGCACAAGCAGTACGAGGAGTTCGCCACCTCGTACCAGAAGCTGCTGGCAAACACGCAGAGTCTGGCTGATCTACTGGACGAGAACATGCCTGAACTTCCCCAGGATAAATCTGCACAGGAAGGTGAGTGACCCGGGAGAGAGACACAGCGCGGAAACGGGCCCTTCGGCCCACCGGGTCCGTGCCGACCAGCCATCTCACACTCGGGACAATTTTGCAATTCACAAAAAGCCAACTCGCCTGCAAACCAGTCATGCCTACTATGTTTTGTTGTGCTTAATTTCATTGTCCCATCAGGGACACACGACAATAAACTCTCTTGAATCTTGAACCTTGAATCCCCGCACGTCTTTGGAGTGTGGGAGGAAACCGGAGTACCCGGGGCAAAACCCACGCAGGTCACGGGGAGAACGTGCAGACTCCGTACAGACAGCACCCGTAGTCAGAATGGAACCCGGGTCTCCGGGTCTACCCACTGCCGCCGAGGTAGCGAATAATGTGTGATCTCTTGTATTTGTTCGTATTGAGATCACAGCTTTGGATGGTTTAGCTTAGTTTATTGTGACAGGTACAGTGAAAAGCTTTTTGTTGCCTGCTGCCCACAATGTACAGATACAGTCTAGAGGGTATCATGTTTAGTGTAAAATAAAGTCCAGTACAGATTGTTCAAAGGTCTTCAGTTTGGGAAGATGGGAGGTTAGGACTGCTCTCTAGTTAGTGATAGGGCAAGTCGATGGCAGGGAGGTTGGTTTGTGTGACGGTCTGGGCTGCGTCCACAACTCCACGCGGTCTTGGATGGATCGGTTCCCAAACCAGGCTGTGATGCTAAAGATGATGTGTTGGTCAAAACCTTGCTGGACATTTGTACCATAAATCAGAGCCATCATAAACATTCATCTGTTTTTTATTGTTTCAAGATAAAAAGATTTAGTGAGCTATCTTGAGATCGTTAGCTAGGGCAGCACTCTGGGGCAGTGGGTAGAGCCGTTGACTCACAGCGTCAGAGACCTCTGTTGCTGTCTATGAAGAGTTTGCATGTTCTCCGTGTGATTGTATAGGGTGCTCCAGTTATCTTTCACCTCCTATAGATGTGAGGGTTTGTTGTTGAATTGTCAGCTGAAGATGACCCCTAGTGGGCAAACACAGAACACGGGTGGGCGATGGTCGGCGTGGACGCGGTGGGCCGAAGGGCCTGTGTCCATGTTGTATCTCTAAACTAACTCTACTGCCCAACTCGAGTGGCTCAGTCCAGCATTTGAATCCTGCAGTGCAATTTGTGATTCTAAATTGGTAAAATTCTGACCTCCATTTTACAGCCTTCCACTAGGTGTCACTGAAAGACTGACTGGGGTTCAGAGCCAGAACACAAAGTGCCGGAGTAACTCAGTGGGTCAGGCAGCATCTGTGGAGGGAATTTTTTTTTTTTCAATTTCAAAATCAACTTTATTCGAGAAATATATATATATATATACATGATCCACACAAGGCTCCATTCGACATTCTCGGAGGCTATACATACATTCAATACAGTTTCCTCTAATCACAATTTTACCCCACACCCTTGCCACCCTGGCGTGGAATCCCTTCCCTTATTTTGAGGGGCGTCTCCACCACACCTTGCCCCCCCCACCCCATGTCCAGCAGCGGAAGGAACCTAGACTGTGGTCCTTCCCCCACCGAACCTTGCAAGCAAGAATTTCATTGCCCTATCTGGGACACATGACAATAAACTCACTTGACTTGGCGTTGGCTGCACCGAGCTTCAGTCCGTCCCTCAGCACGTACTCCTGCAGTCTGGAGCGGTGCCTCTGTGGAGGGAATGGACAGGTGACGTTTCAGCTCGGGACCCTTCTTCAGACTGCCGTTGTGGGGAGGGGTAGAAAGCTGGTAGAGACAAGTGGGGGCGGGACAAAACCTGGCGAGTGATAGGTAGGTACAGGACATGGGGATGATGGGCAGATTGGTGGAGTAAGTGACAACGGTTGGAGGTAAAAAGGGGACAAAGGGGTGTCGGAGACGGTGGGAAGAGGAGGGGAGCCGGAAGGAGGGATACAGGTGATGGGATGGGGGAAGGGGCGGGATTACGGGAGCAATGGGTGCACACAGGGGTGGTGGGGTGTGAGGTAACACGAACAATGGAAGTCAATAGTTTCACTGAAGCCAAAAATGAAATACAATGTTGGAGTAAGCAGCGGGTCAGGCAGCGTTGCTGGGGATCATGAACAGGTGACGTTTTGGATTGGGACCCTTCTTCAGACTGACTATTTCTGTACACTTGCTAATCGACGATTTCTCTGCTTGTTATGGGCCTGTCCCACTTGGGCGACTACAGGAGACTTTGCGGTCCCCGGGGTGTCGCCTGTATGGTCGTGAGTAGTCTCAGTCACCCAAGGAGTCGTAACATCTTTCTGGTCGGCGAAAGATTTTCAACATGTTGACCATTTTTCGCCGACAGTGGCGACCTTGTGTTTGACGCCAAATGAGCGCAGCTTGACGTAGGTTGTTGCCAGGTTAATGTAGGCAGTCCGCAGAATGTCATAGGGTGTCGGCTACTTAATGTGGGCAGTCGACAGGTGACGCAGGTTGCTGCTGGTGCTGACCGGTGAATTTCAATGTCTTATTCGCCGGGGGGGTTGCCTAAAAAATCGCCTAAGTGGGCCAGGCCCATGGGAAAATAATTTCACTGTGTGTTTGTACATGTGACATTGAAAGGACTGTTGAAGCACTGAACCGTTGGAGCTTAACTATTTCTGTTCTTACTTCTGACAGAACACGGCACTGGTATAGACATCTTCACTCCCGGGAGGCCTGGAGAATATGACCTCGATGGCGGGATATGGGAGGACGAAGATGCACGCAACTTCTACGAGAACCTCATTGACCTGAAAGCCTTTGTGCCTGCCATATTATTCAAAGACAATGCGCAGAATAAAGATGGCAACAAAGAAGAACCAAAAGGTAAACAAGTATTTGGTGCCCGACAAAGATCTCCGCGTACATTGGAGTGCAATTCACGGAGCGTCACGGTGGCGCAGCGGTAGAGTTGCTGCTCTACAGCGCCAGAGATCCTGGTCCGCAGTAACCAACCTGATCTCCCAGTGGCTCAGCACTTCAACTCCCCCGCCCATATTATCTAAATGGTGGCCGATTGGGAAAAGGGGAGATGCAGCGAGACCTGGGTGTCATGGTACACCAGTCATTGAAGGTAGGCATGCAGGTGCAGCAGGCAGTAAAGAAAGCAAATGGCATGTTGGCTTTCATAGCAAGAGGATTTGAGTATAGGAGCAGGGAGGTTCTACTGCAGTTGTATAGGGTCTTGGTGAGACCACACCTGGAGTATTGCGTGCAGTTTTGGTCTCCAAATCTGAGGAAGGACATTATTGCCATAGAGGGAATGCAGAGAAGGTTCACCAGACTGATTCCTGGCATGTCAGGACTGTCTTATGAAGAAAGACTGGATAGACTTGGTTTATACTCTCTAGAATTTAGGAGATTGAGAGGGGATCTTATAGAAACTTCTTGAACAAAATTCTTAAGGGGTTGGACAGGCTAGATGCAGGAAGATTGTTCCCGATGTTGGGGAAAGTCCAGGACAAGGGGTCACAGCTTAAGGATAAAGGGGAAATCCTTTAAAACCGAGATGAGAAGAACTTTTTTCACGCAGAGAGTGGTGAATCTCTGGAACTCTCTGCCACAGAGGGTAGTTGAGGCCAGTTCATTGGCTATATTTAAGATGGAGTTAGATGTGGCCCTTGTGGCCAAGGGGATCAGAGGGTATGGAGAGAAGGCAGGTACGGGATACTGAGTTGGATGATCAGCCATGATCATATTAAATGGCGGTGCAGGCTCGAAGGGCCGAATGGCCTCTACTCCTGCACCTAATTTCTATGTTTCTATTCTGTCCTGGGCCTCCTCCATTGCCAGAGTGAGCACCACCGGAAACTGGAGGAGCAGCACCTCATCTTCCGCTTGGGCAGTCTGCACCCCGGTGGCCTGAACATTGATTTCTCCAATTTCCGGTAGCCTTTGCTGTCTCCTCCCCTTCTCAGCTCTCCCTCAGCCCTCTGGCTCCTCCTCTTCCTTTCTTCTTCTCTCCCCCCCCCCCCCCCCCCCCCCCCACCGTGCATCAGTCTGCAGAAGGGTTTCGGCCCGAAACGATGCCTATTTCCTTCGCTCCATAGATGTTGCCGCACCCGCTGAGTTTCTCCAGCAATTTTGTCTACCTGAGACCCTAGTACGTTCCTGACCGCGGGTGCTGGCTGGACGGAGTTTGCCCATTCTTCCTGTGACCTGTGTGGGTTTTCTCCGGGTGCTCCGGTTCCCTCCCACACTCCGAAGGAGTACAAGCTTGTAGATGAAATGGGTTTGGTAAAATTGTTCCTAGTGTGTGGGATAGTGTTAATAATGTATGGGAGATCACTGGTCGGTGTGGACTCGATGGGCCGAAGGGCCTGTGTCCATGCTGTGACTTTACACTAAAGTCTAACGGGCCTGTCCCACTTAGGAGACCTAAACAGCAACCTCTGGTGACCTTGCCCGCCACCCAAGGTTTCCATGAGGTCACCGGAGGTTTTGGTCACTCTCCCTAATGGTTTCCGCGGTGGTCGAGACTTCATCTAGGTCGCTGCTATTTTCTCATCATGATTAAAACCGGCCTCGACTAAAAATAGGTTGCCGTTTTAAAAATCGATCGGCTTTTAGTTGCAAGTCTAGTCAAAGCCGGTTTTCTTCATAGTCGAGGAAGGTTTTCAACATGTGCGTGGGAGGTGATAGGAGGTTACAGGTCACCTCGACTTTGATTTTTTTTTTTGGGTGGTGGGCAAGGTTGCTGTGGGACAGACAGGCTCTTAAAGGAGCTTCTTGTGTATTGTCTCTTCATCCATTCGAAGGGGAAGACATTTCTTATTTAGGTGGGGTGGCAGACCTGTAGAAGATAATTTATATGTTTTATTTTAACAGTATCGACATAACTGTATTTGCATTAAAATTTAAAATCGTAAAAGTTAATTGAAAGTGTGACAATAGACAATAGGTGCAGGAGTAGGCCATTCAGCCCTTCGAGCCAGCACCGCCATTCAATGTGATCATGGCTGATCATCCACAATCAGTACCCCGTTCCTGCCTTCTCCCCATAACCCCATGACTGCACTATTTTTAAGAGCCCTATCTAGCTCTCTCTTGAAAGCATCCAGGGGGCAATTTACTGTGGTGCGATCCCCCTGCAAACACGCACATCTTTAGGATGTATGAGGAAACCGGAGGAAGCCCACATGGCCACAGGGAGAACGTGCAAACCCCACACAGAAAGCACTTCAGGGTCGACTGGATCTCTGGTGCGATCTCCCCGGCGTTGCAATATTTCACTTTGCACAAATTAATTTAGGATGTTTTATGAGGAGTAACCCACTTATGCGAGGAAGCCCATCATGGCCGCCGGGAGAACGTGCAAACCCCACTACAGAAAGCACTCGAGATCAGGGTCGAGCCTGGATCTCTGGCGCTGTGAGGCAGTGGCTCTACCGCGGCGTTGCCCAATATTTCCCCCGTTCCCCCGTTCCTGCCTTCTCCTCATATCCCCTGACTCCTCTATCTTTAAGAGCCTGATCTAGCTCTGTCTTGAAAGTATCCAGAGAACCGGCCTCCACCGACCCTCTGAGGCAGAGAATTCCACAACTCTCAACTCGCAACTCTCAGTGTGAAAAAGTGTTTCCTCGTCTCCATTCTGTGCACGTGTCGAGTAGATTTGGCTTCAACACCTCCCAGTTAACCTGCACGCACGCTGGAGAATGATGGGCGAGGTCACACACAGAGTTGGTAACACCCAGCGTAACTAGTTTGTGCCGGCACATTCAGACAAAGGGGAATGGAGAATACAAGCTGCTGGCTGGCTGGCTGGCGTGCCACATGTTGTCTGTCGTCAGGCAGCGCAAAAGGGAAGCGGTTAATTATTAAGTTGAAATAACTTCCGAGAATAACCAAGTACAGCTTTGACTCTACGTAGAACGCAGAGCAGTACAGCACAGGAACAGGCCCTTCGTGCCGAGCATGATTCCAAGCTTAACTAATCTCCTCTGCCTTTTCTCACAGGGAGGTGTGTGAGTCTGTGGAATTCTCTGCCTCACAGGGCGGTGGAGGCCAGTTCTCTGGATACTTTCAAGAGAGAGCTAGACAGAGTTCTTAAAGATAGCGGCTCTTAAAGATAGCTAGATAGGGCTTTTAAAGAACTAGTGTATAGAGCTAGATAGAGCTCTTAACGATAGCGGAGTCAGGGGACATGGGGAGAAGGCAGGAACAGGGTACTGATTGGGGATGATCAGCCATGATCACATTGAATGGCGGTGCTGGTTTGGAGGGCCGAATGGCCTGCTCCTGCACCTATTGTCTAGAGTACACGTGACCATGTCCCTCCATTCCCTGCATATCCAGGTGATATGCCTATCCAGGTGCCTATCCAAAAGCCCCTTAAATGCCACCATCGTATCTGTCCCCACCACCCTATGAGTGGAAAAACATACTCCGCACAATTCCGGTAAACCCTTCCCCTCTCACCTTAAAGCCGTGGCCCCCAGTCTTTGACAGTTTCACACTGGGTAAAAGCTTCTGACTATCTACCCCATCTATGCCTCTCTGCAGGTAGACAAAAATGCTGGGGAAACTCAGGCGGCATCTGTGGAGAACATGGATAGGTGACGTTTCACGGAGTGCTGGAGTAACTCAGCGGGTGCAGCAGCATCTATGGAGCTAAGGAAATAGGCAACGTTTCGGGTCGAAACCCTTCCGGGTTTCGGCCCGAAACGTTGCCTATTTCCAGAAGGGTTTCGGCCCGAAACGTTGCCTATTTCATTCGCTCCATAGATGCTGCTGCACCATAACTCAGCGGGCCAGGCAGCATCTGTGGAGAACATGGATAGGTGACGTTTCACAGAGTGCTGGAGTAACTCAGCGGGTGCAGCAGCATCTGTGGAGAACATGGATAGGTGACGTTTCACAGAGTGCTGGAGTAACTCAGCGGGCCAGGCAGCATCTGTGGAGAACTTGGATAGGTGACGTTTCACAGAGTGCTGGAGTATCTCAGCGGGTCAGGCAGCATCTGTGGAGAACATGGATAGGTGACGTGTTGGGTCGGAAGCCTTCTTCACAGTGATTCTGTTGGGGGGGAAAGAAAGGAGGGGGAGACAAGGGGTTGGGGCAAAGCTCGGAGAGTGATAGGTGGATGCAGGTGAGGGGAGAGGGCTCGATAGGCAGGTGGTTGGGCAAAGGCCAGAGATGAGAAGACGAAAGGTTTATGACAAGGCTGGAAGAGATACGAATTGTGAAGCCAGAGGAAGGAATACCAGTGGAAGTGAGGGGGATGCTGGAGATATGGGAGTGAGTCCAGGTTGGCCACATAGAAAATGGTTTGTTTGTAGGTAAAATTGGAGAATTCAAGCTTCACCATTAGATTATTTGGCCATTTTAAATGTCTTGCTTTGGGATAACACTGCAAATAACATCCAAATGTACAAATTCCCCCAGTTATTGACATGCAAACTTCTTGACGCAGATTCTAAGGAGGCGAAAGATACGAAGGATGGGAAAGACTCTAAAGACTCGGCCGCTACGGAAGAGCTGGAGCTGGAACTGGAGAACTTGGACATTAACGACGACATAATAGGAGAAGAAGAAGTAGCAGATGAAACAGAAGATCTTAACCAGAAGCTTCTGGAGGAACACGGTAACGTTATGTTTTAATGTGAACTGCCGGCTATTACAACTTTGCACGCATTTGATGGTTCCCTTGTTTGCAGCGAATGAAAGAATTGTTGACAAAGAAAGCTTGGGAGAAAGTGCCCATGCTTTCTTCAGGTGTAAATTTGCACTTCATTCATCAATTATATTTTTGGGTGATGGGGTTGGGGGGGGAGGGTGGGGGGAGCTTTATGTTTTATTCATTTAGCGCGAGCCTAAAATGTTGACGTTGGACAAAGAGCTTCCGATAAGTTTCATACCAGACCATCCTGTAAAGGACAAGCAGACAGAATAAGATGGAAGATGGAGCAACAAAACAGAATGTTTGCATCTTGTCTGGCTTGATCATATTCATAAGTAATAGGAGCAGAATTAGGCCATTCGGCCCATCAAGTCTGCTCCATCATTCAATCACGGCTGATCTATCTCTCCCTCCTAACCCCATTCTCCTGCCTTCTTCCCATAACCCCCGACACCCGTATGAACCAAGAATCGATCTCTGCTTTGAAAATATCCACTGAGTCGGCCTCCACGTCCTTCTGTGGCAAAGAATTCCACAGATTCACCCCCCTCTGACTAAAGAAATCCCCTCTCATCTCCTTCCTAAAGGAACGTCCTTTTATTCTGAGGCTGTGCCCTCTGGTCCTAGACTCTCCAACTAGTGGAAACATCCTCTCCATATCCACTCTATCCAAGCTTTTCACTATTCGGTAAGTTTCAATGAGGGTCCCCCGCCCTCATTCCTCTAAACTCCAGCAAGTGCAGGCCCAGTGCTGTCAAACACTCATCCCGTTAACCCACTCATTCCTGGGATGTGGCAGAGGATGAATGTTTAAGGTGAGAGAGACAACATTTAACTGGAACCTGAGGGGCAACATTTTCACACAGAGGAAGCTGGGTGTATGGAACAAACTGCCAGAGGAGGTAGTTGAGGAAGTTTCTATAAGGGACCTGACACAAAACGTCACCTATCCTCTGTGGTGAACATGGATAGGTGACGTTTCACACAGTGCTGGAGTAACTCACAGTGTGTTAGGCAGCATCTCTGGAGAACATGGATATGTGACGTTTTGGACCCGAAACGTCACCTATTCCTTCGCTCCATAGATGCTGCCTAACCCACTGAGTTTCTCCAGCATTTTTGTCCACCTTCTAATAACATTAGGTACTCTGGTGAATCCTTCACTATCTAGATTTGAACACTTGCCCAAAGTAAAGGGCGCTTCTCGTAAGGAACTCTGCTAACCAGTTAGTGGTGGAAGCTGCTGAGCAATATCTGGCTGGCTGCAGGCACATTGACTGGGCTTGTCTGTCTGGTTCTAAAGAATGCGGGAACACCCGTCGCCACTCCTTGCATTCGCAGCTGCAGCTTGTTGTGGTGCAGCTGCTCAATGCAGTTCAATGACTCAAGGCATTGCATTGGGAAGACTAGATAGCACAATTTGACATTGGGCCGTGTAGGAAATGTTCATCGAAAGAAACTGATCGAGGAAGGAAAGACTATGGACAATAGGTGCAGGAGTAGGCCATTCGGCCCTTCAATCACTGTGATCATGGCTGATCATCCACAATCAGTACCCCGTTCCTGCCTACTCCCCACATCCCTTGATTCCGCTATCTTTAAGAGCTCGATCAAAAGGGCCTGTCCCACTTTCACGACCTAATTCACAACCTCTGCCTAGTTTGCCCTTGAAACCGCAGCACCCGGAGGAAAGTCGTGGTCGCAGGAAGAACGTGCAAATTCCACAAAGCCACGGAGATCCGGATCAAACCCGGATCTCTAGCACTGAGGCAGTGACCTACCAGGTGTGGCACGGTGGTGCAGCGGTAGAGCAGCTGCCTTACTACACCAGAGACCCGGGTTCAATCCTGACTACGGGCGCTGTTTGTACGGAGTTTGTACGTTCTCCCTGTGGCCTGCGTGGGTTTTCTCCGGGTGCTCCGGTTTCCCCCCCCCCCCACACTCTGAAGATGTGCAGGTTTGTAGGTTAATTGGTTTCTGTAAATTGTCCCAAGTGCGTGTGGGATAGAACTAGTGTATCAACCTATCAGTTTTATTCGTCACTTGCACATAAAGTTTTCTACTTTTAGGCAGGAGATGAGGAGGAATTTCTTTGGATAGACACACAATGCTGGAGTAACTCAGCGGGACAGGCGGCATCTCTGGCGAGAAGGAATGGGTGACGTTTCGGGTCGAGACCCTTCAGAATTCATTTAACCAGGAATTTCTTTAGTCAGAGGGTGGTGAATCTGTGGAATTCACTGCAACACGGCGGCGCAGCGGTAGAGTTGCTGCCTTACAGCGCCAGAGACCCGGTTTTGATCCTGACTACGGGTGCTGTCTGTACGGAGTTTGTACGTTCTCCCTGTGACCTGCATGAGCTTTCTCTGAGTTCTTCAGTTTCCTCCCGCACTCCAAAGACGCACAGGTTTGTAGGTTAATCGGCTTTGTATAAATGTAAGTTGTCCCTCGTGTGTGTGTAGGATAGTGTTAGTGTGCAGGGATCGCTGGTCTGTGCAGACACGGTGGGCTGAAGGGCCTGTTTCCGTGCTGTGTTTCTAAATCTAATAAAGACTGCTGTGGAGGCCAAGTCAATGGATTTTTTATACAGCCAGGTTTATCAGATTCTTGATTACTACAGGTGTCGGGGGTTATGGGGAGAAGGGGTTGAGATGGAAAGATAGATCAGCTATGATTGAATGTCGGAGTGTACCCGATTCTGCCCCGAGAACGTATATCTGACTGTCAAAAGCCTTTAGATGCCTTTACCTTCTCGCTGAATGTTGGCGGTTGCCTTGCAGAGCAAGACGAAGAGGAAACCAGCACGGGGTCTCACCTGAAGCTGATCGTAGATGCATTCCTGCAGCAGCTCCCAAACTGTGTCAACCGTGACTTGATAGACAAGGTCAGTCCCGACGTGTGTCAACCTGCAGCGCTCTCTGTCAGCGCTTCAATCAAAGAATTCCACGGTGCCTTGTCACATGTGACGAAGTATTCCATTCCATTCAATGTTTGAGAAAGAACTGCAGATGCTGGAAAAATAGAAGGTCGACACAAAATGCTGGAGTAACCCAGCAGGTGAGGCAGCATCTATGGAGAGAAGGAATAGGTGACGTTTCGGGTCGAGACCCGGAAGGGTCTCGACCCGAAACATCACCTATTCCTTCTCTCCATAGATGCTTTCTGGGTCTCGACCTGAAACATCACCTATTCCTTCTCTCCATAGATGCTTTCTGGGTCTCGACCCGAAACATCACCTATTCCTTCTCTCCATAGATGCTTTCTGGGTCGACCCGAAACGTCACCTATTCCTCTCTCCATAGATGCTTTCCGGGTCTCGACCCGAAACATCACCTATTCCTTCTCTCCATAGATGCTTTCTGGGTCTCGACCCGAAACATCACCTATTCCTTCTCTCCATAGATGCTTTCTGGGTCTCGACCCGAAACATCACCTATTCCTTCTCTCCATAGATGCTTTCCGGGTCTCGACCCGAAACGTCAACTATTCCTTCGCTCCACACATGCTGCCTCACCCGCTGAGTTTCTCTCCATAAATCAGTGGTTCATAACCTTTTTGGCACCAGTAAGCACATCCGCGAACAAAATACTCTATGTGGCATGTACCTTTCATCACCTTTCTAAAGGAACGTCCTTTAATTCTGAGGCTGTGCCCCCTGGTCCCAGACTCTCCCACTAGTGGAAACATCCTCTCCACATCCACTCTATCCAGGCCTTTCACTATTCGGCAAGTCTCAATGAGGTCCCTCATCCTTCTAAACTCTAGCGTGTACAGGCCCAGAGCCATCAAACGCTCATCGTATGTTAACCCACTCATTCCTGGGATCCTTCTTGTCAACCTCTCCGCTCCTCTGGACCCTCTCCAGCGCCAGCACATCCTTCCTCAGTTGTGGGGCTCAAAACTGTTCACAATACTCCCAATTCTTACATGGAAACTTGTAGCTGGTGCCTCAGATGGGAATGCTTAGGTTTATCATCGTCGCATGTACTGAGGTACGGCAAAAAGCTTTATTTTGGCAGCTCTGCAATCAGATAAAGCTTGTTTCTTGTGCAATCAGATAATTCTACACATAAATACAATCAAGTCAAACTCGGGTACAACAGATAGAACAAAAGGGAAGATACAGAGTGTAGAATATATTCGGGCTGTGTTGGAAGAGATTACCGGGGGTGAGAATAGTAAATGATCACTCAATCAATCAAAGACTCTATTGTCATTCAAACATACACCAACAAATGCAAATCTGAACAAAATTTCGTTGCTTCTGGCTCATCGTGCCACATAAAATAGATAAAAAGATAAAATAGATAAAAAGATAAAACAGATAATTTGTGGAATTCAAGAGTCTGATGGCTCGGGGGCAAAATCTGGCCGTTCTGCTCCTTATACTGCGATACCTTTTGCCCGAGGGAAGCAGAGTGAACAGTCCGTGATGGAGATGTGTGGGGTCTTTTATAATGCTGTTGGTTTAGTTTAGTAGAGATACAGCATGGAACCAGGCCCTTCAGCCCGCTGAGTCCATGCCGACCTTCAGTCGCACTAGTTCCATGTGATCCCACCTAAGCATCACCTCCCTACACACTATGGGGGGATGAACAGAGGCCAATTCTCGTACACATCTGCATATATCTGGGACGTGGGTGGAAACTGGAGCACCCGGAGGAAACCCACTTGGTTCTACTTGCAGGGATTGTATTTATGTGGAGTATCGTCTGATTTGATTGGATATCATGGAAAGCAAAGCTCTTCACGGTACCTCGGTACATCTGATAATAAAAGCCTAAATCGGGAGCTGAATTTGGAACTCCAGTCATACTTCCAGTTCTTTCACCCCCCCTCCACCCCCACATCAGTTTGAAGAAGGGTCTCGACCCGAAATGTTACCCATTCCTTCTCTCCATAGATGCTGCCTCACTCGCTGAGTTACTCCAGCATTTCGTGTCTACCTTTGATTTTTTCCAGCATCTGTGGTTCATTCTAAAGCCCCTGTCCCACTGTAAGAGGTAATTCACGCGTTCTCCCGAGTTTTCCACTGATTCGAACTCGGAGAAGGTCCGTAGCGGATCCGTAGGTGTTCGTGGATGTCTCGTAGCGGCTCATAATGCTAACAGTAGGTACTCGGGAAATCCTGTAAACTCGTGACGTTTTTTCATCCATGTTAAAAATGTCCACGAGTAAAGAAATACTCGTGATGAAAGAAATCTTTACTTTTTTCTCGTACGAGCCGCTACGAGACATCCACGAACTCCTACAGACCCGCTACAGACATTCTCCGAGTTCGAATCGGGGGGGAAAACTCGGGAGAACTCATACAGTGGGACAGGGGCTTTAAACACTTGCAGTACAAGTGGTTGGTCCAATTCGAGACCACACACAGCAGCAACGGCGGCTGAATTGAAAAGCTCTTGAACCAACATTAACTTCTGATTCTTTCGCCCAGGCTGCGATGGATTTCTGCATGAACATGAACACGAAGGCGAACCGGAGGAAACTGGTGCGGGCGCTGTTCACTGTACCCAGACAGAGGTTGGTGTCATAATGTTGCTGCGCTCTTTCTCAACCACTGCAGAGAGCAGCCCAGACGGCACCAAGATGGCAGCTTGGCTGCTCCTTCCACCACTGACAGTGCACGCACGCACGCACACGTGCGCACCCACACACGCACACGTGCGCATCCACGCACGCACACGTGCGCATCCACGCACGCAATTGCTGGAGTAACTCAACTGGGCAGGCTGCATCTCTCGAGAGAAGGAGAAACAAAATGGGTGACATTTCGGGTCGAGACCCTTCTTCAGACACAGACTGATTGTATTTTATTCTCTCCTCCACCCTCCCCAACTACAATCAGTCTGAAGAAGGGACTCGACCCGAAACGTCACCTATCTATGTTCCACAGACTCACAACTCTCTGTGTGGAAAACGTGTTTCCTCGTCTCCATTCTAAATGGCTTACTCGCTATTGTGGGCAGTTCGGGTAGAAGAGCCTCTTCGACAGACTGACCTGCTGAGTTACTCCAGCACTTTTTCTCATAGTTTGTATTTTCTGCAGTTCCTTGTGTTCCAATGCTCACAGCGTAGGCAGCCTTTGTATTGCGGGAGTGACCGGGTAAAATCTAATTCCTCCTCCATAAGGGCCTGTCCCACTTTCACAACCTTTTTTACTCGTGGACATTTTTCATCAGGCTAGAAAAACGCCCTGACCTACTTGATGCCACGAGTACCTACGACTAGCATCACGACCTCCCTACGACCTCGTGACGACCATGCCGCGAGTATAAGTCAAGGGCAAACTCGGCAGAGGACGTGAATTAGGTTGTGAAAGTGGGACTGGCCCTTTAAGGGAGGTCACGGTGGCGCAGCAGTAGAGTTGCTGCCATACAGCAAAAAATGCAGCGCCAGAGACCCGGGTTCGATCCCGACTACGTGACCTGCGTGGGTTTTCTCCGAGATCTTCAGTTTCCTCCCACACTCCAAAGACGTACAGGTTTGTAAGTTTAAATGGCTTGATAAAAATGTAAAGTTGTCCAAGTTGGCGATATGCAGAGTACTGCTCTGCCGACTACAAAATTCAGAAGCTTCAGAAGGTTTAATGGCTTTGGAAACGGCTGCATCATAGATCAGCATGTGGATAAAGCACAAAATGCATTGTGCGGATTGATTGTTTAACATTTATCCCCTTGCAGGTTGGATCTGCTGCCGTTTTATGCCCGTCTGGTTGGCACTCTTCACCCGTGCATGGGCGATGTGGCAGAGGATCTCTGTACCATGCTAAAAGGCGACTTCAGATTCCACGTACGTCCACATTTTGTTTTTCATATTGATTAATTTTTCAAATAATCTAAGAAACCACTTCGTAATCAGTATTATTTAAGAAGGAACTGCAGATGCTGGAAAATCGAAGGTAGACAAAAATGCTGGAGAAACTCAGTGGGTGAGGCAGCATCTATGGAGCGAAGGGAATAGGCGACGTTTCGGGACGTCACATTAATAAGTAGGAAGGAACTGCAGATATTATACCGAAGGTAGACACAAAATACTGAGTTACTCAACGGGTTAGGCAGCATCTCTGGAGAAATGGAATCGGTAATGTTTTGAGTGGGTAGGATCTAATGAATGGGTTCCGACCCAAAACATCACCCATTCCTTCTCTACATATGCATTAATATAATCGACTAACTGACTTGATTAATATTCATTTCTATGGATTTTTTTTGCTTATTATATTTTCAGGTCAGGAAGAAGGATCAGATCAATATTGAAACTAAGAACAAGACTGTGAGGTTCATTGGGGAACTGGCAAAGTTTAAAATGTTCTCAAAGAATGATACGCTTCATTGCTTAAAGGTCAGTCTGCAATATCTTTTATCCATGCACATTAGCCTGACACCTGTGAGTGTTTAATGAATGGACTGGGCTACATCTACAACTCTGCAAGACTTAAGAAATTGCAGAAGGTTGTAGATGTAGCCCAGTCCATCACACAGACCACACTCCCCACCATTGTAGATGTAGCCCAGTCCATCACACAGACCACACTCCCCACCATTGTAGATGTAGCCCAGTCCATCACACAGACCACACTCCCCACCATTGTAGATGTAGCCCAGTCCATCACACACACCACACTCCCCACCATTGTAGATGTAGCCCAGTCCATCACACACACCACACTCCCCACCATTGACTCCATCTATCTACACTTCACGCTGCCTTGGAAAAGCAGCCGACATCATCAAAGACTTGTCCCTGTCCCACCCCGGTCATTCCTTCTTCTCCCCGCTCCCGTCCGGCAGAAGGTACAGAAGCTTGAAAGCGTGCACCACCAGACTCAGGAACAGCTTCTTCCCCTCTGTTATCAGGCTTCTGAACGGCCCTTCCATAAGCTAGGGTGCTGTCCGATTCACCTCTACCCCATTGCGGACATTGGACTTTGTCTGTGGAACTGATGCGCTACAATGCTGAGAACTATATTCTGCACTCTGTATCTTCCCCTTTACTCTACCTGTTGGACTGGAGTGTGGGTTGATTGTATTTATGTGGTATTAACTGATGTGTTTGGATTGCAGGCAGAACAAAGCTTTTCACAGTGCTCAGTACACGTGACAATAATAAATCTTAACATAACCTTGGCCTTAATTCAGCAGAGATATAGTGAGATTGTACAATAGTTTCTAAATATATCTATATAATAATTCATGTATACAAGGCCAGTAAAACCTGTGATAAGGTTACACTCTCCTTGGAGTGATTTAAATTGCTACCATTCCTTCCTGTCAAAGCTTGCAAAGGGACAAAAAAAATTGCCTCTGTTGCTCAGTTTCACATAAATATTAAATTACATGTGGCAATCACTCTGTGAGTACTGTTCTGTACTTTTCCACTCAAATTAAAGCTGTATTTGTTTAGTTTAGTTTATTGTCACGTGTACCGAGGTACAATGAAAAACTTTTGTTGCGTGCTAACCCAGTCCATCATACACACCACACTCCCCACCATTGTAGATGTAGCCCAGTCCATCACACACACCACACTCCCCACCATTGTAGATGTAGCCCAGTCCATCACACACACCACACTCCCCACCATTGTAGATGTAGCCCAGTCCATCACACACACCACACTCCCCACCATTGTAGATGTAGCCCAGTCCATCACACGCACTCCCACTTCCCACCATTGTAGATGTAGCCCAGTCCATCACACACACCACACTCCCCACCATTGTAGATGTAGCCCAGTCCATCACACACACCACACTCCCCACCATTGTAGATGTAGCTCAGTCCATCACACAGACCACACTCCCCACCATTGCAGATGTAGCTCAGTCCATCACACAGACCACACTCCCCACCATTGACTCCATTTACACCTTTGTAAGCAGAAACATATTTACCATTCTTTCTTCCATACAGATGCTCTTGGCTGACTTTTCTCACCATCACATTGAAATGGCCTGCACCCTGCTGGAAACAGCTGGTCGCTTTCTGTTCCGATCGCCTGAATCCCATTTGAGGACAAGCGTTCTTTTGGTAAGATATGTACATTCAAAGTATACAATTTGTTTGTAAAACAGAGATGCAAGGAGGTGCAGATGCTGGTTTGTAAAGCAGGACGCAGTGCTGGAGCAACTGAGCAGTGGAGTTGCTGCCATTCAGCATCTGAGACCCATGTTTGATCCTGACTACAGGTGCAGTCTGTACGGAGTTTGCACGTTCTCCTCGCAGTGCCCGATTTACCTACAGGCTCGATAGACTGAAGCCTAGGGCCTCATATTCTAGGGGGCCTCCGGCCAAGGTGTATAATGTTTTTGACACTGTCATAGGCCTTTCTTACATATGCTGCCACAACGCACTGTAGTCTCTACACAACCCTTCAGTACTATTCCTTGCCCTCCATTTCAGAATAATAGTGTTTTAAGCCGATAACTCGACACTAGCACTGGCAGAGACCCGGGTTTGATCCAGACTATGGGTGCGGTCCACATTGAGTTTGTACGTTCTCCCCGTGACCTGTGCGGGGTTTTCTCCGAGATCTTTGGTTTTCTCCCACACTCCAAAGACGTGCAGGTTTCTGGGTTAATTGGCTTGGTAAATGTAAAAATTGTCCCTAGTGGGTGTAGGATAGTGTTAATGTGCGGGGATCGCTGGTCGGCGCGGACCCGGTGGGCCGAAGGGCCTGTTCCCCTGCTGTATCTCTGAACTGAACTAAACTAACGCTGAGCCCTTTGGTGTGATGTCATCAGGAGCAAATGATGCGCAAGAAGCAGGCGATGCACCTGGATGCGCGCTACGTCACGATGGTGGAAAACGCTTATTACTACTGTAACCCTCCACCCGTGGAGAAAACCATCAGGAAAAAACGGCCTCCCCTTCAGGAGTATATCCGTAAACTCCTCTACAAGGACCTGTCCAAGGTCACCACGGAAAAGGTACGGTCATGGCTAGTTTATTAAATGAATCGATCACTCTCCTTCATCACCCCCCAACCCACACACACGTACGCACACGCCCACATGCATATATACAAGTGTGTATGTGTGTCAAGTCAAGAGGGTTTTATTGTCATATGTCCCAGATAGAACAATGAAATTCTTAAGGGCCTGTCCCACTTGGCTGTCATTTGCGCGCCATTTATGCGACCTGGTCAGCCATTTAGGACTGAGATGAGGAAAAACTTCTTCACCCAGAGGGTTGTGAATCTGTGGGATTCTCTGCCACAGAAGGCAGTGGAGGCCAATTTGCTGGATGTTTTCAAGAGAGAGTTAGATTTAGCTCTTAGTGCTAAAGGAATCGAAGGATATGGGGAGAAAGCAGGAACAGGGTGCTGATTTTAGATGATCATCCGTGATCGTAGTGAATGGTGGTGCTGGCTCGAAGGGCCAAATGGCCTACTCCTGCACCTATTTTTCTATGTTCTCCCTGTGGCTGCGTGGGTTTCCTCCGGGTGCTCCGGTTTCCTCATCACACTTCAAAGACGTGCGGGTTTGTAGGTTAATCGCCCCTCTGTAAATTGCCCCCTAGTGTGTAGGGAGTGGATGAGAAAGTGGGATAACATGGAACTGGTGTGAGCGGGTGATCGACGGTTGGCACGGACTGGGTGGGCCCGAGGGTTTGTTTCCGTGTGCGTGACACAATGATTCTCCTCTTTCTATGCCGATGGTAATTAATGCAAATGAAGTGTGGGAAATAATTGTGATTTTATAAATGCACCTAACGAAGCTTTTACATTCTAGGTGTTGAGACAGATGAGGAAGCTGGCGTGGCATGATGCGGAGGTGAAGGAGTACGTCATTAACTGCATGATCAACATCTGGAATGTCAAATACAACAGTATTCACTGTGTTGCAAACCTGCTGGCGGGATTGGTGCCGTACCAGGAGGACGTGGGAATTCACGTTGTTGACGGAGTGCTGGAGGATATCCGCCTTGGAATGGAGGTGATGACATGCTGTCCAAATATTAAACAATGCCCTTCCTTAATACACGCTGCGTTTCAAATCGGCACGGTGGCGCAGCGGTAGAGTCGCTGCCTTACAGCGCTTGCAGCGCCAAACACCCGGGTTCCATCCCGACTACGGGTGCTGTCTGTGCGGAGTTTGGAGGCTCTCCCCGTGACCTGTGTGGGTTTTCTCCGAGATCTTCGGTTTCCTCCCACACTCCAAAGACGTACAGGTTTGAAGGTTAATTGGCTTGGTATAAATGTAAATTGTCCCTAGTTGGCGTAGGTTAATGTTAATGTATGGAGATCGCTGGTCAGTGCAGACTCGGTTGGCCCAAGGGCCTGTTTCCTCTCTGTATCTCCAAACTAAACTAAAAAGTACTAATGTGTATTTGAATATTATTAGGATAATGGCAGTGAAATGAGATCATGTGTTTTCATTTCATCTTTTAGAGAATGCAAATGGTAATTTTCTCATTTTTTTACTCATCTCTCTGTTTACTTTTTTGATTTAGTTTAGAGATACAGCACAGAAACAGGCCCTTCAGCCCACTGTGTCAGCGCCGACCACCGATCACCATACACTAGCTCTATCCCACCCACTTTAGGGACAATTTACAATTTTGTCAAAGCCAATTAGCCTACAAACCTGCACGTCTTTAGAGTGGTTTCAAGATGGGGGCAATATTCCCAGAACACAGATCGCCCACAAATCCGCACGTCTTTGGGATGTGGAACAAAACCTGTGAGGTCCACGTGGGGGGGGGGGGGGGGGGGGGGGGGAGAAATGTACAAGCTCTGCGCACTGACAGAATCCGCGATTGGAGTCGATCCAGGGTCTCTGGCGCTGTGAGGCGGGGAAGTTTCCCTGTGAACCTGGCATCCGCCAACCTAAAACGAGACGGCCTTTCTCTTTCAGGTCAATCAGCCCAAGTTCAACCAGAGGCGGATCAGCAGCGTGAAGTTCCTCGGAGAGCTGTACAACTACAGGATGGTGGAGTCCACCGTCATTTTCCGCATTCTGTATTCCTTCATTACGTTCGGCGTCAGTACTGACGGCAGCGCCACGCCGCTGGACCCGCCCGAGCACCTCTTCCGCATCCGGCTGGTCTGCACCTTGCTCGACACCTGCGGCCAGTACTTCGACAGAGGCTCCAGCAAGCGAAAGCTGGACTGCTTCCTCGTCTACTTCCAGGTGACCGACCTTCCACTGCGCCAATCGCAGAACACAGAGGGCAGTGGAGGCCAAGTCACTGGATGGATTTAAGAGAGAGTTAGTTAGAGCTCTAGGGGCTAGTGGAGTCAAGGGATATGGGGAGAAGGCAAGCACGGGTTATTGATAGGGGATGATCAGCCATGATCACAATGAAATGCGGTGCTGGCTCGAAGGGCCGAATGGCCTCCTCCTGCACCTATTTTCTCTGTAACACTAGTCAAAGTCAATGTGCAATCCTGCTTAGTTCCACTCTGTTCCTATCCCTCCGTATCACCATTTCTACAGCCAACAACAGACAATAGGTGCAGGAATAGACCATTCGGCCCTTCAAGCCAGCACCGCCATTCAATGTGATCGTGGCTGATCATCTACAATCGGTACCTGTTCCTGCCTTCTCTCTATATCCCTTGACTCCGCTATCTTTAAGATCTCTATATATCTAACTCTCTTGAAAGCATCCAGAGAATTGGCCTCGGGATACAGATTAGTACGAGTGTCGGGGGATATGGGGAGAAGGCAGGAGAATGTGGTTGAGAGGGAATATCCCGTGGAGATGGACACAAAAAGCTTCCTAGTCCGAAAAAAAGACCCCACCAGAAAAGTCACCCATTCCTTCTCTCCAGAGATGCTACCGGTCCCGCTGAGTTACTCCAGCTTTTTGTGTCCATCTTCGGTTTAAACCAACATCTTCAGTTCCTTGGTAGACAAAATTGCTGGAGAAACTCAGCGGGTGTGGCAGCATCTATGGAGCGAGGGAAATGGGCAACGTTTTCGGGCCGAGACCCGGAAAGCACCTATGGAGCGAAGGAATAGGCAACGTTTCGGGCCAAGACCCGGAAAGCATCTATGGAGCGAAGGAATAGGCAACGTTTCGGGTTGAGACCCGGAAAGCATCTATGGAGCGAAGGAATAGGCAACGTTTCGGGTCGAGACCCTTCCGGGTCTCGACCCGAAACGTCACCTATTCATTCGCTCCATAGATGCTGCCTCACCCGCTGAGTTTCTCCAGCATTTTTGTCTACCTTGGATTTTCCAGCATCTGCAGTTCCTTCTTGAACATCTGCAGTTCCTTCCCAAACTAATTTGGGGCTTGGGGAGGGAGCAGAGGGAGCCAGGACGTAGTGTGTGGGGAGGGTTCCTTTGTATATGCAGCTGCTGCTGGGCCTCATTTTGGACGGACGGTCTTCATTGTTGTCTTGTCATCGTCTACCCACTGCAGCGCTACATCTGGTGGAAGAAGAGTCTGGACGTGTGGACCAAGGATCACCCGTTCCCCATCGACGTGGACTACATGATCAGTGACATCCTCGAGCTGTTGCGGCCAAAGATGAAGTTCTGCACCTCCCTTGAAGAGGCGATCAAGCAAGTGCAGGAACTCGAACGTGAATTCCTAATTAAACTGGGTAAGCGAGGCTCGGTCTGTAGTAACAGGTAACGCGTCGTGTCGAGACCCTTCTTCGGGACTGAGAGGTAAGGGGAGAGGGAAACGAGAGATATGGAAGTCTGAAGAAGGGCCTCGACCCATTCCTCTCCAGAGATGCTGCCTGTCCCGCTGAGTTACTCCAGCATTTTGTGTCTCCCTTCGATTTAAACCGGCATCTGCAGTTCTTTCCTGCACTTTTTGTCCGAGAGATATTGAAGGTAGTTTTCCAATGTGCCCCTGTAGCTTTTTACTGCTCTTCAACCAATTTGACTTCTAGCGTTTTAAAGAAATCCCCAGAGTGCTGGAGTAACTCAGTGAGTTAGACGGCATCTGTGGTGGGCATAGTGGCACAGCAATAGAGTTGCTGCCTCACAGCGCCAGAGACCCAGGTTCAATTCTGACTACGGGTACTGTCTGTATGGAGCTTGCTCGTTCTCCCTGCGACTGCATGTGTTTCCTCCAGGTGCTCCGGTTACTTCCCACACTCCAAAGACATCCCACAGGTTAATGTTTGTAGGGCGAAGACAGTATCTCTGAAGGGTTGGGCCTGTTTCTTCAATCTTGTTCTTCTTGTCCACAGATGCTGCCTGACCCGCTGAGTTACTCCAGCACTCTGTGAAACGTCACCTATCCATGTTCTCCACAGATGCTGCCCTACCCGCTGAGTTACTCCAGCTCTCTGTGAAGCGTCACCTATCCATGTTTTCCACAGATGCTGCCTGACCCGCTGAGTTACTCCAGCACTCTAAACGTGGGGAGTTTTTGCACAAAATGCAAAAAACACTTTTTGCACAAAATGCAACACCTCACATTTCTTTGTATTAAATTCCATCAACCATCTTCACTATCTACAATACCACCCACTTTAGTGTCAAGTTCCTTGTCTCTGGTATTTAGGTGCTGTTTGGCAAGCGTTCTAAATGTAATCTTTCACGTCCATGTTCAGAGTTAATGCAGGGATTATGATGAATGAGTTGGCAATGTGGTTGCTCGTCAATGCTAATTCGGTTCATTGTTAATGGAAACAAACTGTATTGAAAGAGCTCTTGTTCTTTATCTCGTGGATTGGATGCAGTGAGGGTGGGGACGGAATTTCACAAAGCGCTTTGAAGACAATAGCTGGCAACCGCACCCTGGCATGCGCCAAGACATTGTTGCGTTGATGGCAGAGAACGATATTTGTTTGTTCCCTTCTTGGAAGATTTCTCTCCCAAACACTTCAGGTTTTTCGTGGAACACTTAAGGGCCCGTCCCACTTGGGTTGTCCCACTTGGGACAAAAGAGGTTGTCGCGGCGTGGTTGGGGTGTGACGCAGGGTGACGTATGTAGTGGCGCACGGTGTCGCCCTGCTGCCTCTGGATTTTGAAATGTTCAAAATCTTCAGGCGACATCTGGGTGTCTCATCATGTCGTGCGCCCTGTCACACGCTGACGTACGCTGTCCTGCGGTTGACGTCCGCTGCCGCGGGTATTTATCCAGTAAAAAGTTATTGGTCCTTAGATTTATATTTGATTTCCAATGTGATTATTATACTTCAGTGTAACCTTCTTGTGTTGTGAAGGCGGGTGACTGGGAGTGTCGTAGCTTGACATGACGATGGCGCAGAATGTCGTAGCTTCACGTGTCGGTGGCGCGGAGTGTCGTACAACTTGACGGTCTTCAGGGCGTCAGTCACTGACGTTCGCAGTCGTCGAAAAAAGTCGGACAGTCCCTTTAATGGCAGAAAATCTACTCCAATTATTTACTGTTTTTCTTTGCTTTTGAATTATTCAAAGAAAACAACTGAAACATCTGATGAAGGGTCTCGGCCTGAAACGTCACCCATTCCTTCCCTCCAGAGATGCTGCCTGTCCCGCTAGTTTCTCCAGCATTTTTGTCCACCTTCGATTTTTCCAGCATAGAAACATAGAAAATAGGTGCAGGAGTAGGCCATTCGGCCCTTCGAGCCTGCACTGCCATTCAATATGATCATGGCTGATCATCCAACTCAGTATCCTGTTCCTGCCTTCTCTCCATACCCCCTGATCCCTTTAGCCACAAGGGCCACATCTAACTCCCTCTTAAATATAGCCAATGAACTGGCCTCAACTACCTTCTGCGGCAGAGAATTCCACAGATTCACCACTATCTGTGTGAAAAACGTTTTTCCTCATCTCGGTCCTAAAAGATTTCCCCCTTATCCTTAAACTGTGACCCCTTGTTCTGGACTTCCCCAACATCGGGAACAATCTTCCTGCATCTAGCCTGTCCAACCTCTTAAGAATTTTGTAAGTTTCTATAACATCCCCCTTCAATCTTCTAAATTCTAGCGAGTACAAACCGAGTCTATCCAGTCTTTCTTCATATGAAAGTCCTGACATCCCAGGAATCAGTCTGGTGAACCTTCTCTGTACTCTCTCTTGGTCTCAGATTAGGAGACCAAAACTGTATGCAATACTCCAGGTGTGGTCTCACCAAGACCCTGTCTGCATCTGCAGTTCTTTCTAAAATCTTTAATCCCAAGGTTCACAATGACCTTATTTTAGTTTCTGTCATTGGAGTTCTTCACTTCCCCCACAATAGGGTTAAGGAGCTTCTAAACATCACTCCGCTTGTCTTGTACCTGTCCAACCTGTAGTATTGTGTGGGCAGACACAACATGCTGGTGTTGTGCCCCTGTCCCACTTAGGAAACCTGAACGGAAACCTCTGGAGACTTTGCGCCCCACCCAAGGTTTCCGTGCGGTTCCCGGGGGTTTTTGGCAGTCTCCCTACCTGCTTCCACTTCCTGCAACCACCGGGAACCACACGGAAACCTTGGATGGGGCGAAAAATCTCCAGAGGTTTCCGTTCAGGTTTCCTAAGTGGGGCAGGGGCATAACTCAGCGGGTGAGGCAGCATCTATGGAGAGATGGAATGGGTGATGTTTCGGGTCGGAGACCCATTCCTTCTCTCCGGAGATGCTGCCTCACCCGCTGAGTTACTCCAGCATTTTGTGTCTACATTGGGTGTAAGCTAGTATCTGCAGTTCCTTCCGACACAGCTAAAACATCAACTTGCTTTAAACAAATATCTACTGGTTTATTAGTAATTACCAGCGCTATTACGTAAGATTAAAATAATTTTTATTCCAGGCATTTATGGATCAAGAAAACATGGTTTTGCTATCCAATTGGGTTAGGCTTTGAGAACAACTGTGATCATTTTCCAGCAAATGAATTAAAAAAAAATATATATCTTTCATCTTGGTCGCCTTTCAAAGGACCCAGACTCAGATTAGGTCAGCAATAGTGAATCTTAGAAAATAGGTGCAGGAGTCGGCCATTCGGCCATTCGAGCCAGCACCTCCATTCAATATAATCATGGCAGATCATCCAGAATCAGTACACTGTTCTTACTTTCTCCCCATATCCCTTGAATTCCATTAGCCCTAAGAGCTCTATCTAACTCGCTCTTGAATTCACATCCAGTGAATTGGCCTCCACTGCCTTCTGTGGCAGAGAATTCCACAGATTCACAACTCTCTGGGTGAAAATGTTTTTGCTCATCTCAGTCCCCTTAATCTTAAACTGTGACCCCTGGTTCTGGACTCTCCCCGCAACATGGAGACCATTTTTCCTGCATCTAGCCTGTCCAACCTCTTAAGAATGAATGAATAAGTTTATTGGCCAAGTATTCACATACAAGGAATTTGTCTTGGTGCTCCACCCGCAAGTGACATCAGGATATACAGTGACACATAAAACATTAAACATTATTAATAAAACATTATTGATTAAACATGTGAATTAAATAAAATACCAGAGCAAAAGGAGGCTACAGATTTTTGGTTATTGACTAGAGCTACTACTCGTGGAGTAGTAGATACCTGTACATGATTACCAAATTAACAAGAATAGATACATGATCAACAGCTTCTGCTGGATCGGGTCCTGATCCAAATCATCACCTCTTCTTTCCCGCCACAGACGCCGCCTGACCTGCTTGAGCTACTCCAGCACTTTGTCATTTGCTGAAGATCGCAGCGTCTCCTGTGACTGGGAGTAGTGTTGGTGTGATTGGTTTGGTGTTCTTTTCCAGGGCTTGCTATCGATGGGAAAGATTCCAAGTCGGAGAAGCTGGGAGAGGGAGAAGAGAACCAGGATGACGATGAGGATGATGAGGAGGAAGAGGGAGGAGCGGAAACCGAGGAACAGTCTGGCAACGAAAGTGAGATGAACGAACATGAAGAAGAGGTAGGGTGGCTGGTGGCGTCCAATCCCTGTCCAAAGCAAACGGTGGGTTCCACTGATTCATGCTTTAGTTTAGTGTACTCGGGTCCAGTGAAAAGCTTTTTGTTGTGTGCTAGCCAGTCAGCGGGAAGTTATACATGATTATTATCAAGTTGCCCACAGTCTACAGATACAGGATAATGGGAGTAACGTCTAATGCAGGATAATGACCATTAAAGCCCGATTAAAGATAGTCTGAGGGTCTCCAATGAGATGGATGGGAGGTCAGGCCCGCTCTCTAGTTGGTGAGAGGACGGTTCAGTCACCTTATAACAGCTGGGAAGAATGTCCCTGAATCTGGAGGTGTGCGTTTACACACTTCTGTCCCTCTTGCCGGATGGGATGGTTTGCGTGATGGTCGGTTGCCGTTTTAGTCTACACATCCGCATTAGTTTAGAGAAGAAGCATGGAAACAGGCCCTTCGGCCCTCTGAGTCCGCGCCGACCATCGATCTCCCCTTCACACGAGTTCTGTGTTATTCCATTTTCACACGAGGGGCGATTTGCAAAGGTCCGATTGTCCAACAAGCCCGCACGTCTTTCGGATGTGGGAGGGAACCGGAGGAAGCCTGCCCGATCACAGGGAGAACGTGCAAACTCCACACAGACAGCATCCAAGATCAGAATGGAACCCAGGTCCCTGGCGCTGTGGGGCAACTGGTGATCAATGGTCGGCATGGACTCTACTTGGACAAAGGACCTGGTTCCATGCTGCCTCTAAACTAAACTTGACTAAACATCAGGCTCATGAACCACCCTGCACAGTCCCAACCACAGCCCCACCTCAATACCAAACTACCATGGACTTTGTTCACGTTGAGTTATGGACTTCAGCTCATGGTCTGGTTAACTACAGCAACTGATAAGTTGCAAGAAAATTGCAATCAAGTATTTTACCCATGTAGTAGGAATGGTTCAAGTAAATGAGTCAACAGCAGTGGAGCTCGGTGAGCCGCGGGACTGACTTACCATCGCCCAGTGGGGTATCGCCTCAGCGCAGAGGGAGAACAGGAGGGAAGAGACAGTAACACTAAGATTTTTGCCTCCATCACAGTGAGGAGACGCCTGGTGAACTCACTGTGGTGGATGTTAATTTGTGTTTATTGTGTGTTTTGTTGTTTATTATTACATGTATGGCTGCAGGCAACGACATTTCGTTCAGACCGAAAGGTCTGAATGACAAATAAACGATCTAAGTCTAAGTCTAAGCAATGGTTCTGATTTTTAGTCCTTACAGGAAGCAGGGTGGGAAGAAGTGTAGTCCAGATAACTGTGGGATTACACTTGAGATGAACTACAATTGAGATTAATTGGTGCTTTACTAACAGCTTTTTATTAGGAAACATAGAAAACAGGAGCATGTGTAGGCCATTCGGCCCTTCAATATGATCATGGCTGATCAACCAAAATCGGCTCCCCGTTCCTGCGTTTTCCGCCTATCCCTTGAAATAAATCGCCTTTTCTCTTTTAGGATGCATCTGAGAATGAGGTGGAAGATGAAGAGGAGGAGGAAAACACAGACTACCTGACAGACTCCAATAAAGAAAATGAAACTGATGAGGATAACAATGTGAGTGTGAATGGGCGGACTGTCTGAAATACTTGCCCCGTCTTTACAGGGAGATTGCACTGGGGTCACAGGTGTACTTACTAAAATGGAACAAATCTGAGCAAGAGCCTTGACCCGAAACATCTCCGATCCATATGATGCTGATGCTGAAACTTTATTGCCACTTGTACCTAGCTCGGTCCAGTCAGATGCTTTGTTTTTTTAACATACAATGCACAAAGCATTCGCCCCAAAGACGCTTCTTCTTGTTGAGTCCATGCACAAGATTAGAAGTTGTTCAGCCGGAGCTGAGCCCACGTCTCGGCATCTGCTCACAATGGTGTCTGTCTTGTCGCTTCTTGTGCGTGGTGGTGGAAAGATTGGTGGAGACAGGGCCGCGATCGACGTGAACGCTCTTCCCTTCACCCCACAAAGGAGCTGACACAGTTACAAAAAATACTCATCCCTTCTTTTTGTCCCCCCCCCCCCCCCCAGCCGGGTCCCCCTTTGTTCTCCGTGCCCCCCCCCCCCCCCCCCACCTCCTCAGTGACGCAGCCCATCCACCACGGCCCGACCTCGAGACTCCATGTTCTCCACAGATGCTGCCTGACCCGCTGAGTTACTCCAGCACTCTGTGAAACGTCACCTATCCATGTTCTCCACAGATGCTGCCTGACCTGCTGAGTTACTCCAGCACTCTGTGAAACGTCACCTATCCACGTTCTCCACAGCTGCTGCCTGACCCGCTGAGTTATGGTGCAGCAGCATCTATGGAGCGAAGGAAATAGGCAACGTTTCGGGGCCGAAATCCTTATGGAAATAGGCAACGTTTCGGGCCGAAACCCGGAAGGGTTTCGACCCGAAACGTTGCCTATTTCCTTAGCTCCATAGATGCTGCTGCACCCGCTGAGTTACTCCAGCACTCTGTGAAACGTCACCTATCCAAGTTCTCCACACAGATGCTGCCCGACCCGCTGAGATACTCCAGCACTCTGTGAAATGTCACCTATCCATGTTCTCCACAGATGCTGCCTGACCCGCTGAGTTACTCCAGCACTTTGTCTATCTTTGGTATAAACCAGCATCTGCAGTTCCTTCGTACACGGCAAAAATAGCTCGTAAGTCATTCATTCATTCATCCATCATCGTTGAAAACATTAGCCACGTAGTGGTTAAGAGTTTAAGAAGGAACTGCAGATGCTGGAAAATCGAAGGCAGACAAAAGTGCTGGAGAAACTCAGCGGGTGCGGCAGCATCTGTGGAGCGAAGGAAATAGGCAACGTTTTGGGCCTATCTTTTGAGTTTTGTAGTCTGAAGAAGGGTTTCGGCCCAAAGCGACGCAGTGGTGCTGGTTTCCGACGGGAACGGTGACGGACGCTCCACATGTCTCTGTCCTCCAGTTCCTGCGGACTTCTGCCGCTGGAAGTATAGGATTTTGGTGTGTGTGTGTGTGCATTATCATCGTTCCTTACAATGCGATGTATGACAGTGATCGCAACTTCTACTGAAGTGTGGATGGCCGTTGGCTCGCTAGGATTTAAAAGGCATTAAAAACATATGTATCTGTTCTGGGGTGACCACGTGTTATTTGTGTCACCCAGGATGTCATGATCAAAGGTGGAGGCCTGAAGCACCTTCCTTGTGCTGAAGATGAAGAATTCATACAGGCATTGGACAAAATGATGCTCGAGAATCTGCAGGTACCCCACGTTCTTATGTGTAGAGATACAGCACGGAAACAGGCCCTTCGGCCCACCCAGTCCACGCCAACCAGCCATCACCCGTTCACACAAGTTCTATCTTATCCCACTTTCTCATCCACTCCCTACCCGCCAGGGGTAAGTTTACGGAGGGCCGATTAACTTACAGACAATAGGCGCAGAAGTAGGCCATTCAGCCCTTCAAGCCAGCACCGCCATTCACTGTGATTGTTAAGGGGTTGGACAAGCTAGAGGCAGGAAACGTTCCCGATGTTGGGGGGAGTCCACAACCAGGGGCCGCAGTTTAAGAATATGGGGTAAGCCATTTAGAACGGAGACAAGGAAACACTTTTTCTCACGGAGAATGGCGAGTCTGTGGAATTCTCTACAGGAGGGCGGTGGAGGCCGGTTCTCTTGATGCTTTCAAGAGAGAGCTAGATAGGGCTCTTAAAAATAGCGGAGTCAGGGGATATGGGGAGAAGGCAGGAACTGGGTACTGATTGGGGATGATCAGCCATGATCACATTGAATGGCGGTGCTGGCTCGAAGGGCCAAATGGCCTACTCCTGCACCTATTGTCTATTGTCTATTGTGATCATGGCTGATCATCCACAATCAGACCCACACGTCTTTGGGATGTGGAAGAGAAAGTGGTAATAATGAGCAAGTAACAATTTTGAGGGGGCTGATCATTTAAGGAGATCGCTCGTTCCTCAGACGTTAATAATTTGACAAATGCAAGGGTAAGGGAATCGAGAACTACATGCCGTAGGTTTTAGGTGAGAGGGGAAAGATTTAATAGGAACCTGAGGGGCAGCTTTTTCACACAGAGGGTGGTGTGTGTATGGAACAAGCAGCCACAGGAGGCAGTTGAGGTACAGTAACAATTCGAAGGCATTTGCACAGGCACGTGGAAGATTCAGGACCTAGGTTAAATGCGGGCCAGTAGGACTGGCATAGAGGGTTAGGGATGGGCAAGGCAAGTTGGACCAAAGGTCAAAAGCAATAGGAGTAGAATTAGGCCATTCGGCCCATCAAGTCTGCTCCGCCATTCAATCATGGCTGATCTATCTCTCCCTCCTCACCCCATTCTCCTGCCTTCTCCCCATAAACCTCTGGCACCCGTAACTGATCAAGAATCTATCTATCGATCCCTGCCCGAAAATTACCCACCGACTTGGCCTCCGCAGCCTTCAGCGGCAAAGAATTCCGCAGATTCACCACCGGTGAGGGCCTGTTTCTGTTCTGCGTAACTCGTTATCTACGACTCTCTCTAACTTTTGCAATTGTTTTTAAAGCAATTCAAATTACATTGAACAGGCAAGGGAAAGCAGCGCTCTTGCCTAAAATCACCGCCGCCTGCCAGCTTGTTGGGTAATTATGTGGCAAGTGCAGTAATTGGCAGGTTCAAGCCAGATTTGGCCTGTGAGCAGTGCTGTGTTTTATGTAGACAAAAAATGCTGGAGAAACTCAGCGGGTGAGGCGGCGTCTATGGAGCGAAGGAATAGGTGACGTTTCGGGTCGAGACCCGGAAGGGTCTCGACCCGAAACGTCACCTATTCCTTCGCTCCATAGATGCTTTCCGGGTCTCGACCCGAAATGTCACCTATTCCTTCTCTTCATCGATGCTGCCTCACCCACTGAGTTTCTCCACCAATTTTCTGTCTACCTTTGATTGTTCCAGCATCTGCAGTTCCTTCTCAAACATTGCTGTGTTTTGTGTGGCCGGTACTTTTGTTTATGTGACAACCTCCAGGCAACATTCTGCTATTTTTAGCGACGTTGAGAGAATGGAGCGGCTGGGCTTGTACACTCTGGAGTTTAGAAGGATGAGAGGAGATCTCATTGAAACATATAAGATTATTAAGGGTCTGGACACGCTAGAGGCAGGAAACGTGTTCCCAA
The DNA here is from genome assembly GCF_028641065.1 of Leucoraja erinaceus. Lineage (NCBI taxonomy): Eukaryota > Metazoa > Chordata > Chondrichthyes > Rajiformes > Rajidae > Leucoraja > Leucoraja erinaceus. The sequence goes on along the minus strand of NC_073398.1, from coordinate 35,325,191 downwards.
TGTTGGGGGGAGTCCAGAACCAGGGGCCACAGTTTTAAGAATATGGAGTAAGCCATTTAGAACGGAGACGAGGAAACACTTTTTCACACAGACAGTGGTGAGTCTGTGGAATTCTCTGCCTCAGAGGGCGGTGGAGGCAGGTTCTCTGGATTGCTTTCAAGGGAGAGCTAGATAGGGTTCTTAAAGATAGCGGAGTCAGGGGATATGGGCAGGAACGGGGTACTGATTGGGGATGATCAGCCATGATCACATTGAATGGCGGTGCTGGCTCGAAGGGCCGAATGGCCTCCTCCTGCACCTGTTGTCTATTGTTCCAAACCGTGAGCGGGATTTGAATGGACATTCTGATAGTTTGATCTTTTAACATTTTTTACGTTTTCCCAATCATCGTAAAATAAGATTTTAAGAGAAACTAGAAACTGCAATTAGAAACCCTTTCATTTTATTGTATGTTTAGCTCCAGATCTTGGAAGGAAATAAGGGTCACTTTTGGTTTAGTTTAGTTTGGAGATTTAGTTTAGTTCACAGCGCAATAAACAGGCCCTTCGGCCCACCCAGTCCATGCCTGTCAGTGATCCACGTTCATCAGCATCATCCTACAAGCCCTAGGGGACAATTTATAATTTTTACCGAAGCCAATTAAACTACAAACTTGTACGACGACTATGGAGTGTGGGAGGGGAAACCGGAGCACCCGGAGAAAACCCCACGGGGAGAACGTGCAAACTCCGTACAGACAGTACCCGTAGTCAGGATGGAACCCGGGTCTCTGGCGCTGTGAGGCAGCGACTCTACCGCTGCGCCACCGCGCCATTTCTATTTGTAACTAACCAGGTTTGATGATCGATTTCGCATCTGAGTTGATTTACGGAATGGTGACAGTTATTTTTAATTTCATCTCCATATGCCCATACAAAATTATTTTAAATCCCACCAAGGAATCTGCTTCAATCACCACCCCCTTCACCAGCAGCGTGTTTCAGGCACAATGACGCAGCGGGTAGAGCTGCTGCCTCACAGCGCCACAGACCCGGGTTCCATCCTCACTACGGGTTCTGTCTCCGCGGAGTTTGCACGTTCTCCCTGTGACTACGTGGGTTTTCTCCGGGTGCTCCGGTTTCCTCCCGCACTCCAAAGACGTGCAGGTTGGTAGGTTATTTGGCTTCAGTGAAAATGCAATTTAGAATGAAAATTGTCAATTGCCCCTAGTGTGTAGGATAGTGCTAGTGTACGGGGTGATCGCTAGTCGTTGTGGACTCCGTCCGCCACAGGGCCTGTTTCCAGGCTGTGTCTCTAAAATTAATGACCTTATTAAGGATTGCATCAGTGGACTTTTACCTATGACTAAGAATTAGTTATGACTATGACTAAGAATGAGTTTGAACCATATCTATACTGCTGAGCAGAATATCTCGTCTCTCGTTGAATGAGCCGACTTTATCTGCAAGTAGTCACAGATTAGATATTGAAGTGTGACTGTAAGTAATACAGAGTTGATGCTGATCCGTCTGGTGGGTGTATGGAGCAAGCTGACAGAGGAGGTCGTTGATGCAGGCACTATAATAATATCTCAAAGATATTTGGACAGGGACGTGGGTAGCAAGCTTTTAGCGGGATATGGGCTAGAGGTGGGCGTGGGACGAGAGTAGATGGGGCATGTTGTTCATCATAGACAAGAGAAGAGACAAAATGCTGGAGTAAATCATCATTTCACGGGAGGACATGGAAAGGTTTCAGGGCAGGATCCCTTCTTCTGAAGAAGCATCCCTATGTGAAACGTCACCTATCCATGTTCTCCACAGATGCTGCCTGACCCGCTGAGTTACTCCAGCACTGTGAAACGTCACCTATCCATGTTCTCCACTGATGCTGCCTGACCGCTGAGTTACTGTGAAACGTCACCTATCCATGTTCTCCACAGATGCTGCCTGACCCGCTGAGTTATGGTGCAGCAGCATCTATGGAGCGAAGGAAATAGGCAACGTTTCGGGCCGAAACCCTTCTGGAAATAGGTAACGTTTCGGGCCGAAACCCGGAAGGGTTTCGACCCGAAACGTTGCCTATTTCCTTAGCTCCATAGATGCTGCTGCACCCGCTGAGTTACTCCAGCACTCTGTGAAACGTCACCTATCCATGTTCTCCACAGATGCTGCCTGACCCACTGAGTTACTCCAGCATTCAGTGTCTTATTTTGTTCCTTGTCTCGGCAGGGACAAGTTGGGCTGTTTTCGTGCTGTGTGACTGTTTGACTCAGCCGTGATCACGTTGAATGGCGGTGCTGGCTCGAAGGGCCGAATGGCTTACTCCTGCACCTATTGTCTATAGCTTTAGCCTGCTGCTACCTGTTGCCTCGGCAAGACAAAAGAAGCACCAAATTGAAGGTGGATAGACTTGGTTTAAATTTAGGAGATTGAGAGGGGATCTTATAGAAACTTACAAAATTCTTAAGTTGAGTTTCCCTAAACGGTGGCCGATTGGAAAGGGGGAGATAGAGCAGCGAGACCTGGGTGTCAGGTTATTTGAAAGGTAGGCCAGGTGAGAGGGAGTGGGGAGGTCGATGCATTTGACTGGTGAGACCACACCTGGAGTATTGCGTGCAGTTTTGTCCCGAAATCTGAGGAAAGGAAATTATTGCCATAGAGGATCAGAGAAGGGTCACAGACTGATTTCTGGGATGGTCAAGACAAATTGCTAAAACTAAAAAACCGATTCCATCTTCATACAGCAGCGAACGGGCGAGTCGGTGAAAGTCCACCAGTTGGACGTGGCCATTCCGCTGCAGCTGAAAAGCCAGCTGAAGAAGGGACCCCCGCCGCAGGGGGGCGGTGAAGGGGACTCTGAAAACTCGGAGACCATGCAGTTCGTCATGCTCACCAGGAGAGGGAACAAACAACAGGTACTGTACTCACTGTAGCACAGACGGATGTGGTGTTACCTTGCACACTAGAACTGAACCAGTGTTGGTGTTTCACTGTCCTATTTAATCCCAAGGTGCTGGAGAAACTCAGCGGGTGAGGCAGCATCCATGGAGCGAAGGAATAGGTGACGTTGGGTTGTTTTGTTGTTTGTCTTTTGCACAAAAGTCCGTGAGCATTGCCACTTTCATTTCACTGCACATCTCGTATGTGTATGTGACATATAAACTTGACTTGACTTGACTTGGTCGGCATGGACTCTACTTGAACAAAGGACCTGGTTCCATGCTGCCTCTAAACTAAACTTGACTAAACATCAGGCTCGTGAAGCACCCTGCACAGTCCCAACCACAGCCCCACCTCAATACCAAACTACCATGGACTTTGTTCACGTTGAGTTATGGACTTCAGCTCATGGTCTGGTTAACTACAGCTCATGACCGGAAGGGTCTCGACCCGAAACGTCACCTGTTCCTTCGCTATTGAGGGAGTGCAGCATAGGTTTACACGGTTAATTCCCGGGATGGCTGGACTGTCATATGCTGAGAGAATGGAGCGGCTGGGCTTGTACACTCTGGAATTTTAGGATGAGAGGGGATCTTATTGAAACATGAAAGATTATAAAGGGTTTGGACACGCCAGAGGCAGGAAACATGTTCCCGATGTTGGGCCACAGTTTAAGAATAAGGGGTAATCCATTTCGAACGGAGACGAGGAAACACTTTTTCACACAGAGAGTTGTGAGTCTGTGGAATTCTCTGCCTCAGAGGGCGGTGGAGGCCGGTTCTCTGGATACTTTCAAGAGAGAGTTTGATAGGGCTCTTAAAGATAGCGGGGTCAGGGGATAAGGGGAGAAGGCAGGAACGGGGTACTGATTGGTGATGATCAGCCATGATCACATTGAATGGCGGTGCTGGCTCAAAGTGCCGAATGGCCTACTCCTGCCCCTATTGGCTGTTGTCTATTCAGACTGAAGTAGGGTCGCGACCCGAAACGTCGCTTATTCCTTCGCTCCATAGATGCTGCCTCACCCACTGAGTTTCCCCAGCATTTTTGTCTACCTTCGATTTTACCAGCATCTGCAGTTCTTTCCCATACCCTGTAGTATAGTGTCACAGTTTATGTTTTAACATCAGTCTTTGCCACATTATTCACAATATTCTATCTCTATATTGATTGAATGACCCAGCTTGACGACAGGCCCTTCGGCCCACCCAGTCCGTGCCGACCATCGATCACCCGTTCACATCAGTTCCATGTTATCCCACTTTCTCATCCACTCTCGGCACACTAGGGGGCAATTTTACAGAGGGGCCGATTCACCTACAAACCCGCACGTGTTTGGAACGTGGGAGGAGACCGGAGCACCCGGAGAAAACCCACGTGGTCCTGGGGAGAACAGTACCAACGTTCTATTCTGTTCTGTTGTTTTGCACAATTCCGCAGGCATCGCCACTTTCATTTCACTGTCCATCTTGTATGTGACAAATAAAGTTGACTTGAACAGATCGCACCCGACGTCAGGATTGAGCCTGGGTCTCTGGCGCTGTGAGGCAGCAACTCTACCCCTGCGCCACCGTGCCGCTGATTCAAGGCATCATTTTAAAAACCCCAAATTAAATTGTGGTGTAGTCCTAGTTCCGGACCTTAATTATATGAAAAAATTGTTTAAATGTAAAAAAAACAGCTTCATCAACATTAGCTACAGGATGGTGATGTACATGGCTGAGGCAGTGGTAACTGCTGGTTAATAATGAGCGTGTATCTAAGATGCAAAAGATGTCCTCGCTCGAAGTCGCATGTCTGATTTACGGGGAATACTTTTGATAATCAGCTGCAGAATAAGTGGTCTGAGGAATGGCTAATGGAGTTTAACTTTGATAAGTGCCAGGTATTGCATTTTGTGAAGTCAAAGCATGGCGGAACCCTCACAATGAATGACAAGGCACAGGGGAGTGTTGCAGAGCAGAGGGATCTAGGAGTGCAGGCACATCTTTCCCTGCAAGCGCCATCACAGGTAGATAACGTGGTCGAGAAGGCTTACGGCCCATTGGCCTCTACCAATTAGGGTATTGAGTATAGAGGTTGGGATGTTATGAGACAGTTGTACAAGATGTTGGTGGGAAGACCATTCTTCAGAGTGCGTCTGAACGGTCTCGACCCGAAACGCCACCCATTCCTTCTCTCCAGAGATGCTGCCTGTTTTGTTGTGGGAGCTTGGGTGCGTTCCTCAAACACCGAGACGGTAATAAATAAACCGTCTGTTCCCGCGGTGGGGGTGAATCACCCGGTGTGGGTGTCAAAGTCTGGGGGTCGGAGGAGGGGGTGGTCCAATGGGAGTGCATCGCGGTCAGTGACTGTGGGACGCTCCCTACGGTGGAGAGAGAAGGGAAGGAGGGAGAAAGGAGGAGAAGATAGAGGAGGCGAGAGAAGGGGAGAGAGAGAAGGGGGAGACGGGAGTGTGAGGTTCATTTTGCCACACAAGCCATAGGTGACTGGGCAATCTGAACCCAAGCACCAAGCTGAAAGCGGCTGAAGGTGTGCATTCCACCGTGACAGCCCCCACTCTCCCACGGCCACCCTCCGCGGGCTGTGGGTCGGGTGGAGCGGAGGTGTGGGACAATGTTCATGCCTTCGCAGTGATGTGATGGACACGGGGTCTGGAACAATCGCTGACAAGTCCCGCCCCCCCCGGCAACGTCAAGTCCGTTATTGGACGTTTCTGTTGAGCGGCAGTCGGTCCTTTGGCCTGTAGGCGACACCGTCTTTCGGGTAGGTGGCGTTTTTCGACAGAGGGGCCATTCGGTAAGTTTGCTTTTAGGCGACGCAGCTTTTTGGTTCGTTGGCTTTTAGGCGTCCCGCCCTTTCTATTAGTTTGCATTTAGGCGTCCCATCCTTTTGCTTAGTAGGCGTTTCATCTTCGGACTCTTTCGGTTTATTGGCGTTTCGGCCTCGTTTCCATTCGGTCTTTGGCTTCGACTTCTTTGCTTCGGCCTCTCGTCCATCGGCACCGCGTCCACACATGGGTCAGTCCCATTTGGAGTATTGTGTTCGGTTTGGGTCACCTTGCTATGAGAAAGATGTTGTCGAGCTGGAAAGGGTGCAGAGAAGATGTACGAGGATGTTGCCAGTACTCAAGAGCCTGAGCTACAGGGAGAGGTTGAGCAGGCTACGACTTTATTCCTTGGGGCACACTAGGATGAGGGGTGTAAATAAATACAGAGAGGGTAAATGTATAGTGTTTTACCCAGAGTAGGGGAATCAGGACACAGGACAAAGGTTTAAGATGAGAGGCAACTTTGACACAAAGGGTGGTGGGTGCATGGAACGAGCTGCCAGAGGAGATAGCTGAGGAAGGTACTCTAGCAGCATTTCAAGGACAGGTGCATGGATAGGAAAGGATTAGAGGGATATCCTCTAAGAATAGGTGGTAAGCCATTTAGAACGGAGATGAGGAAACACTTTTTCACAAGAGAGAGCTTGATAGGGCTCTTAAAGATTGCGGAGCCAGGGGATATGGGGGAGAAGGCAGGAACGGGGTACTGATTGTGGATGATCAGCCATGATCACAATGAATGGCGGTGCTGGCTCGAAGGGCCCAATGGCCTACTCCTGCACCTATTGTCTATATGGGCCAAACATGGACAGATGGCACTGATGTAGATGTTATGCACCTTAGTCGCCATGGGCAAGTTGGGTTGAAGGGCCTGTTTCCGTGCTGTATGACTCATTATCTGCGACACCTTTGGGATCTCTGGACGACATCATTTCTGCACGTTCACTTTTGAACTTTTTCTCCTTTCGTGTGGCGTGCACAGCCTAAAGTTGTTGGGCAACTTGTTCTATTTGATCTTCCGTTTGTGCACGTCAAGTTGATTGCATTAGTCGAAGCAGGGCGGACCACGTGAAGGTTGCAATCTTCCACCCCACTTTTGAACTGCGGACAGGTAAAGTAGATGGGCCTCCAAAAAGATGCTTCCAACCTGTAACACGCATCCATTCTACCATTTACCAAACTAGTTGTGGATGAGGTTGTAGAATAATTTTTTTTTTCTTTTTTTTTTTTTTCTTCCAAGCCCTGAATTTTAACGAAATTATTATTCAATTAGGCTTCTGGGTCCGGTCGATGAAGCTGCACTTTGTTCTGAAGGTGTTTCCGCTGTTTTTTAAAAGGGTGGGTTGCTCCTGGCACCTATGAGGAAATTCCTTTTTAAATCCAGACTTTTCTGGTTTGACAGATTCCAAAGTTTTGAGGCCACTGAATAATTATCAATTATTTTTTTTTAACAAGACTAAAAAACAAGGCTTCTTTTGTCAGCCGTGAAGAAAGCTCTACAGAAGGCACCTCTGCTCATAGTTGACTACAGGAAGGTTAGGGCTGGGCTAAGGCTGTTTCCCAGTGGAAACTTCAATAGAAAATTCTTGAATTATTGAAAATTCAATAAAAAACAGTGCAACGTGTGGACTTGTTTGTCCTGCATAGTTTTCCAGCTATCACCTTGGTGTTAACGGTAGACTCTCAGATGCTCATGCGTATGGGTGGGCATTTGTAACATAGGTGAGGACCTGTAATGCAGGAAAGAATGCAGTCAAGACAGAACAGCTCAATGACGTGAAGCTCACCGTTTGACCTGTTTTTACAAAATGTTAAATGGTCAGCTCGACATAGATTACAAGACCTACACCAAACCCAAACCAATTAGGAGCAGACGAGGGCATTGGATCCAATTTGTGATCCCAGCTACAAAGACAGATGTGTACAGCAATTCGTTCTTCCTCCGCACAATTAAAGCATGGAATAATCTCCACCCAACTAGTTACCCAACCTAAATTTAAAGTAGCTCTTTCTTCCCAATAACGCTTTCTGGCTTAAGCCCTCCTTTCTCCACCTCCAGTTTAAATTCCATTTGGAATATTTTGGAGGACCAAGAAACCAAGAACCAAGACGCAAAATGCTGGAGGAACTCAGCGGGCGAGGCTGCATCTATGGAGCGAAGGAATAGGCGACGTTTCGGGTCGAGACCCGGAAGGGTCTCGACCCGAAACGTCGCCTATTCCTTCGTTCCATAGATGCTTTCCGGGTCTCGACCCGAAACGTCGCCCATTCCTTTGCTCCATAGATGCTTTCCGCATCTCGACCCGAAACGTCACCTACTCTTTCGCTCCACAGATGCTGCCTCTCAGATTCAGATTCAGATTCAATTTTAATTGTCATTGTCAGTGTACAGTACAGAGACAACGAAATGCATTTAGCATCTCCCTTGAAGAGCGACATAGCAAACGATTTGAATAAAAAAAAATAATAATAAGTGTCCGGGGGTGGGGGGGGATTGGCAGTCACCGAGGTACGTTGTTTAGTAGAGTGACAGCGGCCGGAAAGAAGCTGTTCCTCGACCTGCTGGTTCGGCAACGGAGAGACCTGTAGCGCCTCCCGGATGGTAGGAGGGTAAACAGTCCATGGTTGGGGTGAGAGCAGTCCTTGGCGATGCTGAGCGCCCTCCGCAAACAGCGCTTGCTTTGGACAGACTCAATGGAGGGGAGCGTGGAACCGGTGATGCGTTGGGCAATTTTCACCACCCTCTGCAATGCCTTTCGGTCGGAGACAGAGCAGTTGCCATACCATACTGTGATGCAGTTGGTAAGGATGCTCTCGATGGTGCAGCGGTAGAAGTTCACCAGGATCTGAGGAGACAGATGGACCTTCTTCAGTCTCCTCAGGAAGAAGAGACGCTGATGAGCCTTCTTGATCAGAGTAGAGGTATTGTGGGAAACTCCCGGTGAGTTTCTCCAGCATTTATGTCTGCCTTTGATTATTCCAGCACCTGCAGTTCTCTTCTTAAACAATCAAGAACTGAGGTCGGGCGGATGAAGGCACTTTAGCTGGGAAAGGTTTGATTCATGGTTTGGGGGCGGCACAGCAGTGGAGCGACTGCCTCACAGTGCCAGAGACCCAGCTTCCATCCTGAGCTCGGTGCCACCTGTGTGTGGAGTTTGCACGATCTCCCTGTTTTCCTCCCACATCCCAAAGACGTGCGGGTTTTCTAGGTCAATCAGCCCCTCTGTAAATTGCCCCCCTGGTCTGTAGGGAGTGGATGAGAAAGTGGGATATCATAGAACCAGTGGGAACGGGTGATTAGATGGTCGGCGTGGACTGGGTGGGCCGAAGGGCCTGTTTCCCTGCTGTACCCCTAAAGGCTGCAAAAACTATATTGGGAGATGAGTGACAGGCAAGGCACCGTTTCCAGCTTAACCAGGCCATGTGGGGAAGCTGGTGATGCCTCTTCAAAACATATTGCCGAGAAGTAGTATGATGGACAAGACCCCAGGATCGATCGGGAGAGACAACAAATATCATGGTAGGGCAAAGCAGGGAGAACAGTAGCAGTGATTTCCTGTGTATACCACCGGGTGGCGCTGTCAGCAATGGCCGCCTCGCCGACGGTCTGTCCGTCTTTTCGTATTTTTTTGTTATTTTTAGTGTGTTTTAACAGTTTGCGTTAATGTTCTCTGGCTTGTTTTATGTGGGGGCGGGGGGGGAAGAGGGGAAACTTTTCTTCAATCTCTTATCCTGCCGGAGATGCGATTGTTTCCCGGATCATATCTCCGGTCGCTCTGCGGCCTAACATCGTGGAGCTGGCGGCCTCGCGCCAGACTGACTTTGAGCCCCACCGCGGGGCATGGACTTGCCATCAGAGCCTGCGATCCCTTGCCTGGGATCGACGCTCCAACCACGCCCTACGGATTTCACCATCGAGGAGTTGGCAGCCTCAGGTAGAGACTGATGTGGGGAAGCTCCGAGCCGCAGGCGATTCGACCAGCCCCGACCTGGTGTCCGATCGACCAGCGCGGGGGAGCTGAGATCCCCCCGACACGGGAACTTGATCGCCCCGACGCGGAGGACACGACCACCGGCTACAGGAGCCAAGATCGTCCCGTCAACGGAAGGCTCGGCCACGGGAGGACAAAGAGGGGAAGAGATTGAACTGTTTTTCACCTTCCATCGCAGTGAGGAATGTGGAGGAGTCACTGTGGTGGATGTTTATGTCAAATGTATTTTGTGTGTTCTGTGCTTTTTAATTGTATCACAGGAGGGCAAATCAAATTCCTCGTAGGTTGCAAAACATACTTGGCTAATAAAATATGATTATAGTTATGAAGAAGGAACTGCAGATACTAGTTTATCCTGAAGATAGACACAAGATGCTGGTGTAACTCAGCAGGTCGGGCAGAATCTAGAGAGAAGCAATAGGTGACGTTTCGGGTCGAGACCCTTCTAACACAGCTAACGATGGCCTGTTTCCTTTATCATCGTTACTATTTTGTATTTCTTTCATGCATTTTATATCTCTCTACATCACCGTCTATATCTCTCGTTTCCCTTTCCCCTGACTCTCAGTCTGAAGAAGGGTCTCGAAAAGGACTGGACAAGCTAGATGCAGGAAAAATGTTCCCAATGTTGGGCGAGTCCAGAACCAGGGGACACACAGTCTTAGAATAAAGGGGAGGCCAGTTAAGACTGAGGTGAGAAAATACTTTTTCACCCAATGAGTTGTGGATTTATGGAATTCCCTGCCACAGAGGGCAGTGGAGGCCAAGTCACTGGATGGATTTAAGAGAGTTAGATACTCCAGGGGCTAGTGGAGTCGAGGGATATGGGGAGAAGGCAGGCACGGGTTATGGATTGGGGACGATCAGCCATGATCACAATGAATGGTGGTGCTGGCTCGAATGGCCTCCTCCTGCACCTATTTTCTATGTTTCTATGACTCGACATATTCCTTTTATCCAGCGCTGATTTCCTGGCAACATATTTGAGGTATGACTAAACCAATCGAAAATGTAACACATTCCTGTTGTAAAATGCTGTGATGACAGAGTCCCCATCTTAGCACGGCCGTCTTGCATTATGTCTCTGCAGCTTATCTCCTCATCTTTAACGGCTTTGTTAAATTTTAACATACCTGCTGCAGTTTTATTCCTCTTTTAATCTGCCAATACTGGGCCTACGTGATAAGCATTTGTTCACTCTTTAAAGGAATTTATACAACTGCACCTTGCCTCGAGTGATAAGCAGTCGAGTGATAAACAGTCGTATCTTTGCAAAGTCATGAGGATGATTGTGGATCTCGGGTCATGTTTGCCATTCAATATAGTGGCATTCTCTAGCCAGCCAGAGAGGACATTTTGCTGGATCATTTCCTGTTTTTCCTTGCACCATTTATACTCCTCTTCGTTGCAATTTAGTCTATCCCAGAGATACAGCACAGAAACAGGCCCTTCGGCCCACCGGGTCCGTACCGACCAGCGATCCCCGCACACTAACACCATCCTACACACACTAGAGACATTTTTACAATTATACAACCCAATTAATCTACAAACCTGCCCATCTTTGAAGTGTGGGAGGAAACCAAAGATCTTGGAGAAAGCCCACGCAAGTCACAGGGAGAACGTGCAAACTCCGTACAGACAGCACCCGTAGTCAGGATTGAGCCCGGGTCTCTGGTGCTGTAACTCTGCTGCTCAATTTTCTCTGGGAGGTAGCATTCCTTTCATCTTTTCAGTAAATGCTCTTTGCTCCAAGTACTTTGCCTTTCGGTTAATCAGTCAGATTAGATTAATCTGAAGTATATTTACGGCTGAAGTGTCTGTTGCTTTGCCAAGCCGTTTCACTTGATAATGCACCAGTGAGTATGAAGCTAACGAGATGTGATCGTCAGGGCAACTTGTCCGAACCAAATGCAAGATATTCAACCTCTGACATGCCAGAGGGTTATGTTTCAGAAGGAACTGCGGATGCTGGAAGGTAGATAGAAATGCTGGAGGAACTCAGCGGGTGAGGCAGCATCTATGGAGCGAAGGAATAGGCGACGTTTCGGATCGAGACACGGAAAGCATCTATGGAGCGAAGGAATAGGCGATGTTTCGGGTCGAGACCCGGAAGGGTCTCGACCTGAAACGTCACCTATTCATTCCTTCGCTCCATAGATGCTGCCTCACCCGCTGAGTTTCTCCAGCATTTTTGTCTGCCAGAGGGTTATGGTAACTTCTGAAAATCCTCCTATATTTTAACCCTGTGAATCTCTTCTGCATTTAAATACACCAATCTCCCTCTACTTTAGTTTGGTCGGCGTTTTTAGAGATACAGAGTGACAATAGGCCCTTCGGGTCTGAGTCTACGCCGACCAGCGATCCCCGCACACTAACACTATCCTGCAAGTCGGGCCAAGTCAAGTCGAGAGAGGGTTATGGAGAGACACTATGGAAAACATACAATTTTTACCTAAGCCGATTAACCAACAAGGTCTTTGGAATGTGGAGTACCCCCGGGAAAACCCACAGGGAGAAGGTGCAAACTTTGTACCGACAGCATCTTTAGTCGGGATCAAACCCGGGTCTGTGGTACTAGTCAGCAGCAACTCCATTCCCTGCATATCCATATGCTCATCCAAAAGTCTCTTAAGTCAAGTGAAGTCAAGTTCAAGTCAAGTCAAGTCAAGTTTATTTGTCACATACACATACGAGATGTGCAGTGAAATGAAAGTGGCAATGCTCGCGGAACAACAAAACAACCAAACAAATTATAAACACAATCATAACACACATATTATTTTACATAATAAATAATAGAAGGAAAAACGTTCTGTACAGTTAGTCCCTGGTGAGAAAGGCGTTTACAGTCCGAATTGCCTCTGGGAAGAAACTCCTTCTCAACCTCTCCGTTCTCACTGCGTGGCAACGGAGGCGTTTGCCTGACCGTAGCGGCTGGAACAGTCCGTTGCAGGGGTGGAAGAGGTCTCTCATGATTTTGTTTGCTCTGGAGTTGCACCTCCTGTTGTATAGTTCCTGCAGGGGGGTGAGTGAAGTTCCCATAGTGCGTTCGGCCGAACGCACTACTCTCTGCAGAGCCTTCTTGTCCTTGGCAGAGCAATTCCCGAACCAGATGGTAATGTTCCCGGACAAGATGCTTTCCACCGCCGCTGCGTAGAAGCACTGGAGGATCCTCGGAGACACTCTGAATTTCCTCAATTGCCTGAGGTGGTAAAGGCGCTGCCTTGCCTTACTCACCAGTGCTGAGGCGTGTGATGACCATGTCATATCCTCAGAGATGTGGACTCCCAGATATTTAAAACAGTTCACCCTATCCACAGGATCCCCATTTATACTCAATGGAGTGTACGTCCTCGGATGATGTGCCCTCCTAAAGTCCATGATCAGCTCCTTCGTTTTTTTGATGTTCAAGAGGAGGCAGTTCTCCTGGCACCAGAGTGCTAGATCAGCCACCTCCTCCCGGTAGGCCCTCTCATCGTTGTCTGAGATCAGGCCCACCACCACAGTGTCATCAGCAAACTTAATTATTGAATTGGAGCTGAACCTAGCCACACAGTCATGTGTGTACAGGGAGTACAATAGGGGGCTGAGGACGCAACCCTGGGGCGATCCTGTGCTCAGGGTGAGGGACTTCGATGTATTCCCTCCCATCTTGACAAGTTTATTTGTCACATACACATACGAGATGTGCAGTGAAATGAAAGTGGCAATGCTCGCGGACTTTTGTGCAAAAGACAAACAACAAAACAACCAAACAAATTATAAACACAATCATAACACACATATTCTTTTACATAATAAATAATGGAAGGAAAAACGTTCTGTAGAGTTAGTCCCTGGTGAGATAGGTGTTTACAGTCCGAATTGCTTCTGGGAAGAAACTCCTTCTCAACCTCTCCGTTCTCACCGCATGGCAACGGAGGCGTTTGCCTGACCGTAGCAGCTGGAACAGTCCGTTGCAGGGGTGGAAGGGGTCTCTCATGATTTTGTTTGCTCTGGAGTTGCACCTCCTGTTGTATAGTTCCTGCAGGGGGGTGAGTGAAGTTCCCATAGTGCGTTCGGCCGAACGCACTACTCTCTGCAGAGCCTTCTTGTCCTTGGCAGAGCAATTCCCAAACCAGATGGTAATGTTCCCGGACAAGATGCTTTCCACCGCCGCTGCGTAGAAGCACTGGAGGATCCTCGGAGACACTCTGAATTTCCTCAATTGCCTGAGGTGGTAAAGGCGCTGCCTTGCCTTACTCACGAGTGCTGAGGCGTGTGAAGCCCATGTCATATCCTCAGAGATGTGGACTCCCAGATATTTAAAACAGTTCACCCTATCCACAGGATCCCCATTTATCCTCAATGGAGTGTACGTCCTCGGATGATGTGCCCTCCCAAAGTCCATGATCAGCTCCTTCGTTTTTTTGATGTTCACTGTCGTGGCGTTTAAGAGACTTTCGGATAAGCACATGGATATGCAGGGAACTGCCTCCACCCCCCGCAGACAGTCAAGTCAAGTCAATTTTATTTCTATAGCACATTTAAAAAACAACTCTCGTTGACAAAAGTGCTTTGCATTGGTGGAGGTACTAACGTTATACAACATTGGTTCATAGATTAAGTACAGACATAAATACAAACATATAGCCAAGAATGAAAAGTGAGACATCAGTCTCACTGCTTGGGTAATATCTTTTCGACAAGCGAATAACAACCAATTACTCACTGTTTTTAGTTTTTGGCAGTAAGCCTTACAGTTAAGTGTGAACCAGACCAGAGAGAAACTGATAAAAATGCAACACTGCTTAAGCTGCGTGTAGCACCCAAAGTGATGGAGTAACTCAGCGGGCCAAGCAGCATCTGTGGAGAACATGGATAGGTGACGTTTCACAGAGTGCTGGAGTAACTCAGCGGGTCAGGCAGCATCTGTGGAGAACATGGATAGGTGACGTTTCGCAGAGTGCTGGAGTAACTCAGCGAGTCAGGCAGCATCTGTGGAGAACATGAATAGGTGACGTTTCACAGAGTGCTGGAGTAACTCAGCGGGTCAGGCAGCATCTGTGGAGAACATGGATAGGTGACGTTTCACAGAGTGCTGGAGTAACTCAGCGAGTCAGGCAGCATCTGTGGAGAACATGGATAGGTGACGTTTCACAGAGTGCTGGAGTAATGCAGCGGGTCAGGCAGCATCTGTGGAGAACATTGATAGGTGACGTTTCACAGAGTGCTGGAGTAACTCAGTGGGTCAGGCAGTATCTGTGGAGAACGTGGAGAGGTGACGATTTGGGTTGGGACCCTTCTTCAGACTGATCTTTCCCCTCACACCATAAGCTGAGTTTACCTTGTTGGAATGGTTCACTGATTCTTTTCCACAATGTACATGCTTTTGAAGGAAGTATTGGCATTTTTATAGCAACTTATTATTTTGGCTCAAACAGGCAGTGTGTTACCATTTAAAATACCACTGGTTATGTCAGCAAATGTGGCCATCAATGTGGGCATGGAAAGGTTTCAACATGAATGAATGATCAAAAAATCAATTAGCTATGGAAAAATACTCACTGCCTCTCTTCACATCGTGTCACGGATCATATACGCTACCAGTGGGCCTGCGAATCTTGGTTTAAGATCTCATCTAAAAGATAGTCTCTTCTGTGCAATTTTTCCTTGGTACTTTGAAGTGGTGACCTAAATATTCTAAACTACAGGGAAGCATCAGGGGACCGTTTCAGGAGCCAAGACGAGAGGTGTGTGTGTATGCGGGTGTGTGTGTGTGTGTACACAGAGAGTGTGCGAGAGGGAAAGAGTGAGTGTGATTGAGATTGTGTGCGTATGAGATTGAGAGAGAGTGTGTATGAGAGAAGGTGAGTGTGTGTGAGTGTATGAGGGAGAGAGTGAGAAGAGGTGAGTGTAAGAGAGGAGGAATGTGGAGGAGAGCGAGAGAGAGAGAGAGAGGGCATGAGAGATAGTGTATTTGTGAAAGTGAGAGAGTTTGTGTGTGAGGGAAAAACTCAATGGTCTAAATTCCCTAATTCTGCTCGCGTGTGTGTGTACCTGTGTGTGTATGTGTATGTACCAAATTGACCCTTGGAAATTGCCGCTTTGCTGGAACAGTCTGCCAGCACTCTGTGTACAGGAATAACCAGAAATAGCCTCATCTCAGGCCACAGGTAGACACATGCTGTTGGAGTAACTCAGCGGGACAGGCAGCATCTCTGGAGAGAGGGAATGGGTCGAGACCCTTCTTCAGACTGATGTCAGGGGAGTGGGCGGGACAGAGATGGAATGTAGTCGGTGACCTGATACGTCAGTTAATGATGCCGGCAGTTGCCGAAAAAAATGGCTAAGTGGGACAGGCCCTTAAGACTGGTGGGAGAACTGGGGATGGGGAGTGAGGGAAAGCAGGGTTCTATTTGAAGTTAGAGAAGTCAACGTTAATACCGCTGGGGTGTAAGCTGCCCAAGCGAAATATGAGGTGCTGTTCCTCCAGTTTGCAGTGGGCCTCACTCTGACAGTGGAGGAGGCCCAGGACAGAAAGGTCAGTGTGGGAATGGGAGGGGGAGTTAAAGTGCTGAGCAACCGGGAGATAAGGTAGGTTTCTTAAGGGGTTGGACAGGCTAGATGCAGGAAGATTGTTCCCGATGTTGGGGAAGTCCAGGACAAGGGGGAAATCCTTTAAAACTGAGATGAGAAGAACTTTTTTCACACAGAGAGTGGTGAATGTCTGGAACTCTCTGCCACAGAGGGTATTCAAGGCCAGTTCATTGGCTATATTTAAGAGGGAGTTAGATGTGGCCCTTGTGGTTAAGGGGATCAGAGGGTATGGAGAGAAGGCAGGTACGGGATACTGAGTTGGATGATCAGCCATGATCATATTGAATGGCGGTGCAGGCTCGAAGGGCCGAATGGCCTACTCCTGCACCTAATTTCTATGTTTAGGCGGGCTGAGCTGTGGTGTTCAGCGCAACCTTATCTACAGCCATCCCTGTCCGATAATGAAAGCAGAAAGGGCAGAAATCTACAGATGTGGAACGGAAAACACAAAATCCAAGTTGCAGGATATTCGTTTTTCCCTCTCTCTATTAAAATCTACCAAAAGCAAAGAGGATGATGAGAAAACAGGTCTCTCTGTAGATTGAATATGTCAAACGTTAATAACTAACCTGTTAATCCTTAATCTCACCACTCGTATACTATGCAGTTATCTGAGGAATGTGGATGAAAGTAACCTTGGTGAACCAGGGTGGAGAGAGGGACTGATTGCTTTTGCTTTATTGCAAATCCAAAATTCTATCCTTCTCCTCCCTTGAAAATTAGTTATTGTTATTTCAAGAGAGAGCTGGATAGGGCTCTTAAAAATAGCAGTCGGGATATGGGGAGAAGGCAGGAACGGGGTACTGATTGGGGATGATCAGCCATGATTTCATTGAATGGTGGTGCTGGCTCGAAGGGCCGAATGGCCTCCTCCTGCACCTATTGTCTATTTTTTTGTGCGTCCCGTCTACACTAGTCCCACCTGCCTGCCTTTGGCCCGTGTCCCTCTAGACCTGTCCTTACCATGTACCTGTCTAAATATTTCATAAAGTGTTCAAGAAGGAACTGCAGATGCTGGAAGAGTTTCTCCAGCATTTTTGTGTACCTTAAATATTTCATAAACATTGTGATAGTCAACTACGTCCTCCGGCAGTTCGTTCCATGCACCCCCCAGTCTTTGTGTGGAAAAAGTTACCCCTCTAGTTCCGATTATATCTTTTCCCCCCCACCACCACCACCAACTTAAACCTATATCCTCTGGATCTCCATTGCCTGAGTCTAGTATGTAGGCTCTCAGGTGTATTTCACTCTTCGAGGACATGTTAATTTGTTTATGTAAGGGATGGGGGAAAAAAAACCTTGACTATCTGTTTGACCGGCGCTGCAACCTCTGACCACTTGCATTCGTTTCCGTGCAGTTTAAGATACTGAACGTGCCGATGAATTCGCAACTTGCTGCCAACCACTGGAATCAGCAGCAGGCGGAGCAGGAGGAGAGGATGCGTATGAAGAAACTCACCCTTGACATTAACGAGCGGCAGGAGCAGGAGGATTACCAGGGTAAGTCACGGGGCAACCAGTGTGTGGGGATGGACGGCCGGCTGGCCGGCACGGGCTCGCTGGGCCGAAGGGCCTGTTTCCGTGCCGCACCTCTACAACACTAAAAACCTGTCCATCTTTGGGATGTGGGAGGAAACCTGGGCAACTGGAGGGCACTCGGGTGATGGGGATCAAGAGGATGACCAGGGTGAGTCACGGTCGATGCAGGGTTAGAGTCGGCAAGGAGAAACGCAACCGGCTGGAGTAACTCCCGCATGGTTTACTCGGCTCCGTGGCGCAGCGGTAGAGTTGCTACCTCACAGCGCAAGAGACCCGGGTTCGATGCCGACTACGGGTGCTGTCTATACGGAGTCTGTACGTTCTCCCCGTGACCTGCGTGGGCTTCCTCTGGGTGCTCCGGTTTCCTCCCACAATCCAAACACATAGAGGTTTGTAGGTTAATTGGCTTTGACAAAATTGTACATTTTTTGTTTAGTTTAGACGTAGAGATATAGAGTGGAAACAGGCCCTTCGGCCCACCGAGTCCACGCCGACCAGCCATCACCAAACACAAGCACTACCCTACACACTAGGGTCAATTAACCTACAAACCTGTACGGCTAGTGTGGGAGGAAACCGGAGCACCCGGAGAAAACCCACACGGTCGCGGGGAGAACGTACAAACTCCGTACAGACAGCACCTGTAGTCAGGATCGAACCCAGATCTCTGGAGCAGTAAGGCAGCAACTCTACCGCTGCGCCACCGTGCCGCCCCACAATTAGTGTGAAAGAATGATCGATGGTTTATTGTCCCGAGTTTGTAGGATAGTGACAGAGTGGTCACTGGTCAGTGGGCTGCAGGGCCTGTTTCCACGCTGTATCTCCGCGTCTAAACTCGGCCGGCCAAGCAACAATGCTCGTCTTCGTCTGAAGAACGGTTCCGACCTGAAACGTTACCTATTCCTTCATGTCTATGTTCCACCTATTACTTGCCTGGCTTTGTCCACTTCTCTTCCCTCTATTGCAATCAGTCTGACGAATGGTCCCGACCCAAAACGTCACCTATCCATGTTCCCCACAGATGCTGCCTGACCCGCTGAGTTACTCCAGCACTCTGTGAAACGTCACCCATCCATGTTCTCCACAGATGCTGCCTGACCCGCTGAGTTATGGTGCAGCAGCATCTATGGAGCGAAGGAAATAGGCAACGTTTCGGGCCGAAACCCTTCTGGAAATAGGCAACGTTTCGGGCCGAAACCCGGAAGGGTTTCGACCCGAAACGTTGCCTATTTCCTTAGCTCCATAGATGCTGCTGCACCCGCTGAGTTACTCCAGCACTCTGTGAAACGTCACCTATCCATGTTCTCCACAGATGCTGCTGTACCCACTGAGTTACTCCAGCACTCTGTGAAACGTCACCTATCCATGTTCTCCACAGATGCTGCCTGACCCGCTGAGTTACTCCAGCACTCTGTGAAACGTCACCTATCCATGTTCTCCACAAATGCTGCCTGACCCGCTGAGTTACTCCAGTGCTCCATGACTGACTTTATTAATGTAAACCAACATCTGCTGCTCCTTGTACCTACATGCTATGGTGAATTTACAGCAGCCTATTAACATGTCCATCTTTTGTACGCGGGAGGAAACTGGAGGATACTCGGGTAGTCCTGAGGACAACGTGCAGACTTCACACAGACAGCAGCGGAGGTCAGGATTGAACCTGGGTTGCTGGAACTGTGAGATGGCACCATGTTCCACCATTCTGCTGCCTTGGACTCCAAGGGACAACAGGATTTCAATGGGGAGATGGTACACCTGCAAAGCAATAATGCTGCACACACAGAGGGATTATGTTTCCGTCCTAATTACCTTTGAAGGTCTAAATCTGAGCCACAATTCTGTCAGAGGTGTAGCTATGAGATAGTTGGTGATTGATGCTGGGCACGTCTTGTGTGATTGTCAGGCCGGTTTGCCTGCCTGCCTGTCTGTGCTGTGGTTTCCTGCCGCCAGCCAGCTTCAGAAGCAGAGACTTCAAGTCTATCCCAGCCGGGCGGGAGGTACAGCTAGCGTCTTGTGTTTGATCCAACAGTGGGAGACAAATTTTCATTACAATTTAACAAACCACAAAGTGTTGGATGGAACTCACTGGGTGAGGCGGCATCTTTACTTTAGACTTTAGAGATACAACATTGAAACAGGCCCTTCGGCCCACCAAGTCCACGCCGACCTGCTATCACACCGCACCCTAGCACTATCATACACACTAGGGACAATTTCCACTTCACAAAAGCCAATTAACCTAAAGATAGACACAAAATACTGGATAGACTCAGCGGGTCAGGCAGCATCTTTGGAGAGAAGGAATGGGTGGCATTTTGGGTCGACAGCCTTCTTCAGGTTGCTGCCTGACCCGCTGAGTTACTCCAGCATTTTTGTGCCTATCTTCGGTGTAAACCCTTTCCCCTGACTCTGTCTGAAGAGGTCTCGACTTGAAGCGTCACCCATTCCTTTCCCCCCCAGAGATATAGACAATGATGTAGAGAGATATAGAACAAATGAATGAAAGATATGCAACAAAATAAGGATGATAAAGGAAACGCCATTTGTTAGCTGAGGGCTAGGTGCAAACGGGTTACAGATAATGAAACTCACCAGGGTGACATTGAAACTAGTAGAGTGACGAGGGTGGGGGAGGGCCTCCTTTCTCTCTCGTTTCCCTCTTGACTCTCAGTCTGAAGAAGGGTCTCGACCCGAAACGTCACCTCTTCATTTTCTCCAGAGATGCTGCCTGTCCCGCTGAGTGACTCCAGCATTTTGTGTCTATAATCAAAGGCTTGTCCCACCCTTCTTCTCCCCGCTCCCGTCCGGCAGAAGGTACAGAAGCTTGAAAGCGCGCACTACCAGACTCAGGAACAGCTTCTTCCCCTCTGCTATCAGGCTTCTGAACGGCCCTTCCATAAGCTAGGGTGCTGTCCGATTCACCTCTACCCCATTGCGGACATTGGACTTTGTCTGTGGAACTGATGCGCTACAATGCTGAGAACTATATTCTGCTCGTACAGAAGTGTGAAACGCACACCTCCAGATTCAGGGACAGTTTCTTCCCAGCTGTTATCAGGCAACTGAACCATCCTACCACAACTAGAGAGCGGTCCTGAGCTACTGTGTACCTCTTTGGAGACTGTCGGACTACCTTTGATCGGACTTTACTGGACGTTATCTTGCACTAAACGTTATTCGCGTTACTCCTTTTATCCTGTATCTGTATTCTGTGGATGGCTCGATTGTAATCATGTATAGTCTTCCCGCTGACTGGCAGCTTTCCACTGTACCTCGGTACACGTGACAATAAACAAAACTAAAAATGAATGAATGAATAAGTTTATTGGCCAAGCATTCACATACAAGGAATTTGCCTTGGTGCTCCGCCCGCAAGTGACAACATGACACACAGCGACAGGTGGGAATGACACATAAAACATTGAACATTAATAATTAAACATGTGAACATTGAAAATAAAACATTATTGATTAAACATTCAAACTAAAAAATGAATTTATATATAAAGTATATGTGATCTGTTTGGATGGCATGCAAAGTGTGAAGCTGTCCACTGTACCTCGGTACACATGACAATAGTGAGCCTAAACCTGATTCTATTCACTTCTCGTTACAGAGATGTTACAGTCCTTGGCCCAGCGACCAGCTCCAGCCAACACCAATCGAGAGCGGCGACCTCGGTACCAGCACCCGAAAGGAGCGCCAAATGCCGACCTTATCTTCAAGACAGGGGGGAGGTAAGGGTTTTACAGCCCTCCGGAAACTCTGCAACTCAGACACCTCCTTGTCCTTTCACTCCATGAACGGCTGTCACGCCTTTAGTCACTCAGGCACTGCACTGCGCATACCCTCCCCAAACCTAACTCTCCCATCCTCCCCTGCCCATCCCCACCCTCTTGCCTTGTAAAAGACCCTTCGTGAAACCCACCCTCTCTCTCTCTCTCTCTCTCTCTAACCCTGCCTTTTGCTCTCCCTTCCTTTGGCTGAGCATCGGTTTGGGTCTGAATAGATAGACACAAGATGCTGTCCATGGGAGATGTCGCCCATTCCTTCTCTCCAGAGATGCTGCCTGTCCCACTGAGTTACTCCAGCACTTTGTGTCTACCTTCAGTGTAAACCAGCACCTGCAGTTCCTCCCTCCACGTTGCATATTTGCGTCTGCCCTTGGGATGTTTTGAAGCTGTTCGGGGCAAGTTGTGTTTGGATTATATTACCAGCCGCAGGTTTCAGAGCAGGTTTCTCTGCATACTTTCACCCTTACACAAAGAGCTTCCTTTGTCTAAGGGAGGGTCTTTTTATTTTAATCATTCAGAGAGGCCACCTGAAGAAGTATAAAAGGAGCATCATAAGGGTTCTGATGACAGGTTCCAACCTGAAACGTCACCCACCCATTTTCTCCAGACAGGCTGCCAGTCCTGCTGAGTTACTCCAGCACTTTGATGTCTATCTTCAGTGTCAATCAGCGTCTGCAGATCCTTCCTACAGGCATAAGGAGCCTTGAACAAACCCGACCCGAAACGTCTCCCATCCTTTGTACTCCAGAGATGCTGTTTTCGTTTTAGTTTTGGAGATTCAGATTCAGATTCAGATTCAAATTGGATTGTCATTGTGCAGTGTACAGTACAGAGACAACAAAATGCAGTTAGCATCTCCCTGGAAGAGCGACATAGCATATGAGCAGTGAGTCAGTGTCGAACAGCAATCCCCGCACATTAACACGATCCTACACACACACACACACACACACACACACACACACACGCACACGCACACGCACACGCACACGCACACACACACACACACACACACACACATACACAAATACACACACACACACACACGCGTACGCACACACACACACACACACACACACGCGCACACACACATACACACACGCGCACACACACACACACACACACACGCACACACACACACACACACACGCACACACACACGCGCACACACACACACACACACACACACACACACACACACACACACACATACACACACACACACACGCGCACACACACGCACACACACACACACACACACACACACACACACACGCACACACACACGCGCACACACACACACACACTCACACACGCGCGCACACACATACACGCGCACATACACACACACACGCGCGCGCCACACACACACACACACACACACACACACACACACACACACACACACACACACACTAAGGACAATTTAAATTTATACCAAGAAAACCTCCAAACCGAAGTATTCGGAGAAAACCCACGCGGTCATGGGGGGAACGTGCAAACTCCGTACAAACAGCACCTGTAGCCGGGATCGAACCCGGGGTCTCTGGCGCTGTGAGGCAGCGACTCTACCGCTGCGCCACCTTGCTGACCCGATACTGCCTGGCCCGCTGAGTTAGTTCAGCACTCTGTATCTATCTTTGGTACAAGTAACCCCTGATTATCTGCACCTCTGGTGACTGCATAACGTGTGTGCATAAGCTATCTCTAGATTGACTTGCTAACATCTCGCCTCCTTCTAGGCAAACACTTTATCTTTCAGAAGGAACTGCAGATGCTGGAAAAATCGAAGGTGGATAAAAATGCTGGAGGAGCTCAGCGGGTGAGGCAGCATCTATGGAGCGAAGGAATAGGCGACGTTTCGGGTCGAGACCCGGAAGGGTCTCGACCCGAAACGTCGCCTATTCCTTCGGTCCATAGATGCTTTCTGGGTCTCGACCAGAAACATCACCCATTCCTCCACTCCATAGACGCTGCCTCACTTGGTGTCTTTGGAGGTACAGAGTGAAAATAGGCCCTTCGGCCCATTGAATCTACAACGATCCCCGCACACTAACACTATCCTACACACGCTACCGAAGGGTCTTGGCCCGAAACGTCACCCATTCATTTGCTCCATAGATGCTGCCTCACCCCGCTGAGTTTCTCCAGCATTTTTATCAACCACGTTATCTTTGGTACATTAGCACCAGCAGCAGCTCAACATAGGACTGAATTTGTCCAATTATCCTTGTAAAACTGCCTCTTGTAAACCAGCTCTGCTTGCGGGAAGCATTTAAAGTCTTATTCGGCAAAATAGCAAGAGTCTTATCTCCCCTAAACAAAAGACCCATTGAAAAGAGCGATTTAAAGGGTTTCGGCCTGAAACGTTGCCTATTTCCTTCGCTCCATAGATGCTGCCTCACCCGCTGAGTTTCTCCAGCAATTTTGTCTACCTCCGATTTTCCAGCATCTGCAGTTCCTTCTTAAACATTTAACAACCGACTCCCTGTTGAGGTTACAAGATACAAGATACATTTAATTGTCATTTGGACCCCTTGAGGTCCAAACGAAATGCCGTTTCTGCAGCCATACATTACAAACACATAGACCCAAAACACAACATAATTTACATAAACATCCATCACATCGCTGTGATGGAAGGCCTAATAAACTTATCTCTCCACTGCACTAACCCCCCCGATGTCAGAGTCAAAGTCAAAGCCCCCGGCTGGCGATGGCGATTGTCCCGCGGCCATTAAAGCCACGCCGGGTGGTGCGAGGTTACCTCCTTTCTTATTATAATGACCTTTTCTTTGTTACTTATTAAAATGCAGAGACAATTGCAAATTGAAGACATGCCAAGTAGGAAACTGTTTTGCATTGTTTGATCATCTGAAATGGAGTAACGTGGCCAAATCAATGTGGGTGATTTACTAAACAAGGAACTGCAGATGCTGGTTTACAAAATAATAGACAATAGGTGCCTTCGAGCCAGCACCGCCATTCACTGTGATCATGGCTGATCATCCCCAATCAGTACCCCGTTCCTGCCTTCTCCCCATATCCCCTGACTCCGCTATCTTTAAGAGCCCTATCTAGCTCTCTCTTGAAAGTATCCAGAGAACCGGCCTCCACCGCCCTATGAGGCAGAGAATTCCACAGACTCACAACTCTCTGTGAGAGAAAGTGTTTCCTTGTCTCTGTTACCCCTTATTCTTAAACTGTGGCCCCTGGTTCTGGACTCTGGAAACAAAAGGCACAAACTGTGTAAGAAGGAACTGCAGATGCTAGTTTTAACCGAAGATGGACCCAAAGTGCTGGAGTAACTCAGCGGGTCAGGCAGCATCTGTGGAGAACATGGATAGGTGACGTTTCACAGAGTGCTGGAGTAACTCAGCGGGTCAGGCAGCATCTGTGGAGAACATGGATAGATGACGTTTCACAGAGTGCTGGAGTAACTCAGCGGGTCAGGCAGCATCTGTGGAGAACATGGATAGGTGACGTTTCACAGAGTGCCGGAGTAACTCAGCGGGTCAGGCAGCATCTGTGGAGAACATGGATAGATGACGTTTCACAGAGTGCTGGAGTAACTCAGCGGGTCAGGCAGCATCTGTGGAGAACATGGATAGGTGACGTTTCACAGAGTGCTGGAGTAACTCAGCGGGTGCAGCAGCATATATGGAGCTAAGGAAATAGGCAACGTTTCAGGTCGAAACCCTTCTGGGTTTCGGCCCGAAACGTTACCTATTTCCAGAAGGGTTTCGGCCCGAAACGTTGCCTATTTCCTTCGCTCCATAGATGCTGCTGCACCATAACTCAGCGGGCCAGGCAGCATCTGTGGAGAACATGGATAGGTGACGTTTCACAGAGTGCTGGAGTAACTCAGCGGGTCAGGCAGCATCAGGCGACGTTTTGGCTCTGGACATCATCTTCAGTCTCGGTCTGAAGGAGGGTACCCAACCAGAGACATGTTGGGTTTGGAGGTTAATAGACGCCTGTAAATTGGCCGCAGTGTGTAGCCGGTGGAGCAAGTAGAACTACGTAGAACTAGTGTGAGCGGGCAGTCAGCGTGGACTCTGTGGGGCAAAGGGCTTGTTACCAATCTGCCCCTTGAAAATAAACTAAACTAATGATCAAAGGGTGGCACAGGGGTAGAGCTGCTGCCTCACAGCGGCAGAAACCCGGGTTCCATCCCGACTACGGGTGCTGTCTGTGTGGAGTTTGCACGTTTTCCCTGTGACCGCGTGGGTTTTCTCCGGGTGCTCCGGCTTCCTCCCACACTCCAAAGACGTGCAGGTTTGTAGGAAGATGCTGGTTTACACTGAATATAGACACAAAATGCTGGAGTAACTCAGCGGGTCAGGCAGAAACAGGAAAGGAATAGGTGACGTTTCGGGTCAAGACCCTTTCTCAACCTGAAGAAGGGTGTCGGCCCGAAATGTCACCCATTCCTTCTCCGCTGAGTTACTCCAGCATTTTGTCCACATCTTTAGCTTGGTAGTTTAATTGGCTTTAGTAAATTATAAATTGTGTGTGTGTGTGTGTGTGTAGGATAGTGTGGGGTGATTGCTGATCGGCATGGACTCGGTGGGTCCAAGGGCCTGTTTCCGCACTGTATCTCTGAAGTGTAACTGTGCTGGAGGAACTCAGCGGGTCAAGCAGAATGTGTGAAGTGAATGGAGAGGTGACGTCTCGGGTCGACACTGTGCATCAGACTCCAGATTTCAGCATCTGCAGTTCTTTATATAATCATTGAGATTGCTTTAGTAACAGGAAACTGGAAATACTCAGCAAGCCAGTCGGGAAACAGAATTGTTCATCCTGGAGACCCTTCATTTTCAGGACCTAACATAATGTGTGCCTGGCCACATTATCGAAGGGCTGAATGGCCTACTCCTGCACCTATTGTCTATTGTCACTAGGTTTCTGGAGGCTATCAGATAGATAGCTGTGTACGCAGTTAGAAACATGGAAAATAGGTGCAGGAATAGGCCGTTCGTCCCTTCGAGCCAGCACCGCCATTCAATATGATCATGGCTGATCCTCCAAAATCAGTACCCCGTTCCTGCTTTCTCTCCCCCTATCCCTTGATTCCATTAGCCCTAAGAGCTAAATCTAACTCTCTTGAAAACATCCAGTGAATTGGCCTCCACTGCCTTTTGCGGCAGAGAATTCCACAGATTTACAACTCTGGGTGAAGAAGTTTTTCCTCATCTCAGTCCTAAATGGCTGACCCCTTATTCTTAAACTGTGAGACCCCCTGGTTCTGGACTCCCCCAACATGGGGAACGGTTTTCCTGACTCTAGTCTGTATGATTTAAAAGCTAGGTTCTGGTTGTGCTAAACTTGTGTTTGCACTGTGGTTTTGTGTCATTGGTGCCAAAATAGCAAGGCATATATATCTGTGCTTGAGAATGAGAATGGTTCAAGTGACAGCCTTTAACAATCTGGGGGAACTCAGCGGGTGAGGCAGCATCTATGGAGCAGAGGAATGGGTGACGTTTCAGGTCGAGACCCTTGGGGGAAGTCAGCAGGTGAGGCAGCATCTATGGAGCGAAGGAATGGGTGACGTTTTGGGTCTCGACTCGAAACGTCACCCATTCCTTCTCTCCATAGATGCTGCCGCACCCGCTGAGTTACCCCAGCATTTTGTCTCTACCTTCAATTTTATCCAGCATCTGCAGTTCTTTCTTAAATCTTTAACAGTCTAGTGAGAAGCACGGAGAAGGATTCGATAGTTATAAATAAAATCGTGTTTACATTTGTGCTGCTTGTTGCTATTGTTCCCCTGTTTCCAGTCCCCTGCTTGTGTTATAGTTTAACGATTCTGCACACTTTGTCCACGCTTACTTTGTGAAATATTTTGAACTTGACGAGTCAGCTGAGGTTTGTGTATCTTCAATAAATCAGCTTTTACACAGCTTTGTACCCAAACCAGTTTAGTTATTTTTAATAAATTAATACACCCTCTTTGTTAAAATGCATTGCCGACAATTGCACAGCAGATGCTGAAGGTTTGCAGGGCATAATGGGCTAACTAACGAATAACAAGAAGGGAGATAGAAATGCTGGAGAAACTCAGCGGGTGAGGCAACATCTGTGGAGCGAAGGAATAGGTGACGTTTTGGGTCGAGACCCTTGGTCCACAGATGCTGCCTCACCCGCTGAGTTTCTTCTTTCGACCAAGGGTCTCGACCCTACACGTCACCTATTTCCTTCGCTCCATAGATGCTGCCTCACCCGCTGAGTTGCTACAGCATTTTTATCTACCTTCGATTTGTCCGGCATCTGCAGTTCCTTCTTAAACAAAGAATAACAAGATGTTTGTTAATACTGACACCTGTCAAAAATGAACTATAATGTAGCTAGCTTCTGAATTGAGGGAGAGTTAGATTTAGCTCTTAGGGTTAACGGAATCAAGGGATATGGGGAGAAAGCAGGAACGGGGTACTGATTTTGGATGATCAGCCATGATCATATTGAGTGGCGGTGCTGGATCGAAGGGCTGAATGGACTACACCTGCACCTATTTACTGTGTTTAATACTTTGATAGGTTTCGTTTAGTTTGTTGTCACATGTACAGAGGTACCGTGAGTATGAGTGTCGTTTATTGTCACGTGTACCGAGGTACAGTGAAAAGCTTCTGTTGCGTGCTAACCAGTCAGCGGAAAGACAACACACGATTACAATCGATCAATCCACAGTGTACAGATATAGGATAAAGGGAATAATGTTTAGTGCAAGGTAAAGCCCGATTAAAGGTAGTCCGAGGGTCTTCAATGCGGTAGATGGTAGCTCAGGACCGCTCTCTAATTGTTTGAAGGGTGGTTCAATTACCTGATAACAGATTGTTTCATCACACGTAGACATAAATGCTGGAGAAACTCAGCGGGTCAGGCAGCATCTACGGAGAGAAGGAAATAGGCAACGTTTCGGGTCGAGACCCTTCTTCAGACTGGTGAATGGTTTCGACCCGAAACGTTGCCTATTTCCTTCGCTCCGTAGATGCTGCCTCACCCGCTGAGTTTCTCCAGCATTTTTGTCTACCTTCGATTTGTCCAGCATCTGCAGTTCCTTCTTGAACACGGTTTCATCACACATTGTATTTCAGGCCCAGATTCCAAAAGGACCTCTCCGGAAAGATAAACAATTGGATGGTTTTCTCTGCAGCTCAGAGGTTGATGAGAGAGAGACCCTGATGGAAATATATAAAATGTGCATAGGTTGGAAACATTGAAACATAGAAAATAGGTGCAGGAGTAGGCCTTTCGGCCCTTCGAGCCAGCACCGCCACTCAATATGATCATGGCTGATCATCTAAAATCAGCACCCAGTTCTGGCTTTTTCCCCCATATCCCTTGATTCCTTTGGCCCTCAGAGCTAAATCCAACTCTTAAAAGACACAACCATTTTCCCTGGGTATAAATATCAGAGAGTAAAGGGCACAGCTTTAAGGTACGAGGGGCAAAGTTTAAAGGAGATGAGTGGGGCAGGTTAATTTTCTACTCGAAGAGGGTGGTGGGTGCCTGGAACGCGCTGCCAGGGGTGGTGGTGGAGACAGATACCATAGTGGCATCAAAGAGGTTTTGTTTAGATTGGCACATGGATATGCAGGGAATGGAGGGATATGGATCATGTGCAGGCTGTCTATTGATCAAATAAATAGGCCCCTAATTGCCCCCTAGTGTGTAGGGAGTGGATGAGAAAGTGGGATAACACGGAACTAGTGTGAATGGGTGATCGATGGTCGGCATGGACACGGTGGGCCGAAGGGCCTGTTTCCATGCTGTATCTCTAAACTAAACTAACTAAACGAGGAAAAAATAGAAACAAGGAACTGCAGATGCTGGTCCACAAAAAAGTACACAAAGTTCTGGAGTAACTCAGCGGTGCAGTCAGAGGAGAACATGGGTTCTGAAGAAGGGTCCCGACCCGATACGTCTCCTTTAGTTCAGTTTAGTTTATTGTCACGTGTACCGAGGTACAGTGTAAAGCTTTTGTTGCGTGCTAACCAGTCAGCGGAAAGACAACACATGATTACAATCGAGCCGTCCACAGTGTACATGATACATGAAAAGGGAATAGTGTTTAGCGTGAGATAAAGTCTGGTTAAAGATCGTCAGAGGGTCTCCATTGAAGTTGTTAGTAAAATATTCTGGTGGCCTTGCTGAGGCAGCATGAGGTGTGGATGCAGTCAATGGAAGGGAGTGTTTAAGAAGAAACTGCAGATGCTGGAGAAATCGAAAGTAGACAAAAAATGCTGGGGAAACTCAGCGGGTGAGGCAGCATCTATGGAGCGAAGGAATAGGTGACGTTTCAGGTCGAGACCCTTCTTCAGACGTTTCAATGGAAGAGAGGTTGGTTTGTGTGATGGTCTGGGCTGCGTCTACAATTCTCTGCAATTTCATGCGGTCTTGGACGGAGCTGTTCCCAAACCGGGCTGTGATGCTTCCCGATAAAATGCTTTCTGTGGTGCATCTGTAGAAGTTGGTGAGAGCTGTCGGGGGCATGCCGATCGGAGACTTAACCCTCGAGGAAGCGCAGGGGAGGGGAAGGAGGAAATTAGTATGGGGAAATTGATGAGTATGGGTATCGGGTTGTGGGGAGAAGGCAGGAGAATGGGGTTGAGAGGGAGAGATAGATCAGCCATGGCTGAATGGAGGAGTAGATTTGATGGGACGAATGGCCTAATTCTGCTACGATGATTTATGAGCATGAATCGGAAGGGAAAAGGCAATGAATATTTTGTAGGTAGGGACAAAATGCTGGAGTAATTCAGCGGGTGAGGCAGCATCTTTGGAGCGAAGGAATAGGTGACTTTTCAGGTCGAATCCCTTGGAGAAACTCAGCAGGTGAGGCAGCATCTATGGAACGAAGGAATAGGTGACGTTTTGGGTCGAGTCCCTTGGAGAAACTCAGCAGGTGAGGCAGCATCTATGGAGCGAAGGAATAGGCGACGTTTTGGGTCGAGTCCCTTGGAGAAACTCAGCCGATGAGGCAGTATCTATGGAGCGAAGGAATGGGTGACCCTTTGGGTCTCGATCCGAAACGTCGCCCATTCCTTCGCTCCATAGATGCTGCCTCATCCGCTGAGTTACTCCAGCATTTTGTCTCCACCTTCGATTTTATCCAGCATCTGCAGTTCTTTCTTCCTACATGACTATATTTTGTGAATTGTTTTCAAGAAATACCTTTTTTTTTTTTTTAAATCTTTTTTATTTTTTTTATTTTTTGGTTTCTTTGATCTTTGTCAAATCAGTACTTTATTGCTCTTTTTTATCATTTACAGGCGACGTTGATGCTAGTGACAGGTGGCACTTTGACTTGCCCCCGCGTTTGTCTCTGATATCAAAGGGTATCTGAGCCGTTCCCAGCAAGAGCAGTGGACCCACACCTCACCAAGGCTATCTAGCGATCATCACATGCCTGGTATGAGCCAGGCCCCTCGGGGAAGCACTCATTGCAGACTGTGTCAGCAGTGCAGAGTGGCTGGCAGTCTAAACAAAAAAAAAACACAATTGATAGCGCGCCATCAATTGCAAAAAACACTTCCCAAGTGTTTTAAATCCTCACATCTTTGGCACCTTTTTTTTTTAGAATGAGAGTGGACATTTTTTTTGAGGTGGTCTTTGCGTCAGTCAGTAAATAGTAAATCAGTAAAAAAAAAAACAAAAGCAAAAAAAAAAAA
Source organism: Leucoraja erinaceus (assembly GCF_028641065.1). NCBI lineage: Eukaryota > Metazoa > Chordata > Chondrichthyes > Rajiformes > Rajidae > Leucoraja > Leucoraja erinaceus. The sequence goes on along the minus strand of NC_073398.1, from coordinate 35,293,858 downwards.
AAAGCCATTTAATTAAGAATGGGATTAATTTACTCGAGTCAAAGATGGATGGACTTTGTTCACCGAAGCTTTTACCTTTTGTGTGAATGTTAACACGTTTCAGTATACATCGAATATGGACAGTGGCAGAGGAAGGGGCGGAGAGGTATTGTTTGTGCTGAAGGGAAGGAGTCAAAAAGGATAAGCAGCAGTGATCTTTAGTTTCCTCTGGGTGGGGTTAAGACGGCTGGTGGAAGTGTGAGTTTACCTGTAGATCACTGGGTAATGTTAATATGAGCCAACCCCCCACCTTGCGCCTCCACAACTTCTGGGCACCTCTCAACATCAGCCATTTGCGGTCCACTACCCCCCCCCCTCTCCCCCCCCCCCCCCCAACACCCACCCCTCCTCCCCACCCCTCCCCCTTCCCCCCCACCCCCCATTACGTTTGAGTTTCAAAGGGTTTTTTATGCGAAAAAAGAAAATAAATTGAAATCCCGGCCAAGTTTTCTTTACAATACAAAATGTCAAGTCTATCGTTGACGTTTGTTATCAAACCCGAACACTTGGCAGCAAAAAATAAAACTGGTGTTAAAGGGCAAGGAAAGAACTAATTCTGTTTTTGCATTCAGTTTTTGAAACTTTTCAAAGTATTTGTAAAACTTATACCTTTTTTTTTTTTTCCCCTCTTTTGCCAGTCTTTTGGCAAGATGGATGAAGTAATCGCAGGCTTACTGAGTTTTGGAATCTTTGCAGCAAAATTGCCATTTTGGTTGTTAGTTCAAGCACAGTTGTCAGCGAACCACTTGCTTAAATGTGTTGTTGAAGGTATGGACACGTGCATTCCTAAAATGTCACTTTTTAAAAAACTTTTAGCGAAGAATTCTGTCGTTTTCCGTTTGAACGCACGCCATTGTTTCTTTCTTCTGTTTGTACAGTACTTTATTTGCAGCAGGAAAGTGTACATGTATGTGTATGTTTGGCTTGACTAAAGCTGCATGGGTCAAATTCATCAGTTGCCGAATCTTTGGCTGTTACCATTCCTCGCAGTTTAAACGAAAAAAAAAAGTTGACCCCATTGAGTTTCTGCTCGGCCTCTGTGCTCCAAATATTTTCGAACGACGAGAATAAAAAGGAAAAGTTTTATCGGTGAAATTCCGCAAGTTCCCAGTGGGAATTTTAGTCCGATTGGGATTTTATTCTGAATCGTCAATAAAAAGCTCTTCGTGGTATCCTGGGTTTGATTTGAGTCCCTGCCGTGTAAGCATGTGTACAAACGCGATCATGTGACACAGGGCGCCACAACACACGAACAGGCCCTTCAGCCCACAGTGTCCGTGCCGGACATGATGCCAAGACCGACTCTTATCTGCCTGCACGTGATCCATTCCCTGCATATCCATGTGCCTATCGGAAGATAGTGGCCTATTGAAACACCACTATCGTATCCCCTTGAAGACAGGCAGACAGGAAACAAAGAGTAGGGATTAACGGGTCCCTTTCAGAATGGCAGGCAGTGACTAGTGGGGTACCGCAAGGCTCGGTGTTGGGACCCCAGCTATTTACAATATACATCAATAATTTGGATGAAGGGATTCAAAGTAACATTAGCAAATTTGCAGATGACACAAAGCTGGGTGGCAGTGTGAACTATGAGGAGGATGCTGTGAGAATGCAGAGTGACTTGGACAGGTTGGGGGAGTGGGCAGATGCATGGCAGATGAAGTTTAATGCGGATAAATGTGAGGTTATCCACTTTGGTAGCAAAAACAGGAAGGCAGATTACTATCTAAATGGCGTCAAGTTGGGAAAAGGGGAAGTACAATGGGATCTGGGGGTCCTTGTACATCAGTCTATGAAAGTAAGCTTGCAGGTACAGCAGGCAGTGAAGAAAGCCAATAGGTACAGCTACTGCCCTGGTACTGGCAACTTTCCCCATCAGAACCAACCAGCCTGCTGTAGCTAGAGAAGGGCCCACTGATGGCCCCATGAATGAACCAGCTTGATTGGTTTGTTATCCAGCAGCACCTTCCATCATTGGTCAGTTGGCCATCATCTACCCCTTCATTCATTGGTTGGTTGCCCATCATCTGCCCCTTCATTCATTGGTTGGTTAGCCATTAACTGCCCCTTCCATCATTGGTTGGATGGCCTTCATCTGCCCCTTCTTCCATCGTTAATTGGTTAGCCATTAACTGCCCCTTCCATCATTGGTCAGTCGGCCATCACCTACCCCTTCATTAATTGGTTGGTTAGCCATTAACTGCCCCTTCCATTATTGGTTGAATGGCCTTCATCTGCCCCTTCTTCCACCGTTGATCGGTTAGCCAGTAACTTCCCCTTCCATAATTTTTGGTTGGTTGGTTGGTCATTAACTCAGGAGCAACCTGCAAAGTCGATTTGCGGTCCAATGTTTGTTTTTGTTTTGAAAGATACAGCACGGAAACGGTCCCTTCGGCCCACCAAGTAAATGCCGCCATCATCAGTCAGCCGTTCACACCAGTTCTATGTCCCCCCCCACTCGGGGGGGGGGTGGATTTTACAGGTTGAACCCATAAACTACCCACATCTCATCGCAGTGCAGTGAGGTTTATATTTTTTCCGTGCAGATTGGTAAGATAATTGCCAAACATAAGGACGACCCCCAGTTAAGTACATAATAATGTATAGAGACAGCTCGCTGAGTCCCACGTGCAAGAGTCGCCAGGTTTTAGCACCATATCCCAGCCCCAGGTGCAAGTTGGCCACAAAGTCCCGTTGCAGCCTTCGCCTCCAGTCCGGTTATCCCGTCAACTCATCCCTCTCCCCGCTGGGGAGAGGGATGAGTTCACGGGATAACCGGACTGGAGGCGATGGCTGCAACGGGACTGTGTGGCCAACCTGCACCAGGGGCTGGGATATGGTGCTCTTTGGCTCCACTTTGGCTGGAGAGCCGGGCCTGCCTGCCTGCCTACCTGCTGGGGGTCTGGCCCCTGGATCACCAGGACCAATGATGGTGGCAGGCAATCACCTACAGAGGCTTCCACCAGACTTTGGAGGGGAGGGGGAGGAGGGGTTACATTTTTCACATGGTACACGGCTGGAGGCAGAAAGGCGTTGCCTGCAGAGGACACGGAGGCTGAGACGTGCAACGTTGAAGAACCAACAACCTGGGGAAACACTTGAGCAGACAAGGCAAAGGAGTGACTGGATGCAGGTGAGTCAGGCTGGTAAGTTGCAAAGAGCGCAGAGGAGATTTACAAGGTTGATCCCCTTCAGTTTAGTTTAGGGACATCCTTGTGATTGAGGCAGTGCAGCGTAGGTTCACGAGATTGATCCCTGGGATGGCGGGACTGTCACATGAGGAAAGATTGAAAAGACTAGGCTTGTATTCACTGGAGTTTAGAAGGACGAGGGAATATCTTATAGAAACATATAAAATTATAAAAGGACTGGATAAGCTAGATGCAGGAAGAATGTTCCCAATGTTGGGCGAGTCCAGAACCAGGGGCCACACACAGTCTTAGAATAAAGGGGAGGTCATTTAAGACTGAGGTGAGAAAAAACGTTTTCACCCAGAGAGTTGTGAATTTGTGGAATTCCCTGCCACAGAGGGCAGTGGAGGCCAAGTCACTGGATGGATTTAAGAGAGAGTTAGATAGAGCTCTAGGGGCTAGTGGAGTCAAGGCATATGGGGAGAAGGCAGGCACGGGTTATTGATAGGGGATGATCAGCCATGATCACAATGAATGGCGGTGCTGGCTCGAAGGGCCGAATGGCCTCTTCCTGCACCTATTTTCTATGTTTCTATGTCACGTGCACCAAAGTCGAGCTAAAGCCTTTTTTGTTGCGTGAAATAAATGATTACAATTGATCCATTTATAGTGTATAGATACATGATAAGAGAATAATGTTTAGTGCAAGGTGAAGCCAAGGATAGTCCAAGGGTCACCAATGTGGTAGATAGTAGTTCAGGACCGCTCTCTGGTTTTAGGATGGTTCCGTTGCCTGATAACAGCTGGTAAATGGAACTAGCTTGGATGGGACATCTTGGTCAGCAGGGACCAGTTGGGCCGAAGGGCCTGTTTCCATGCTGTTTGACTCAAATCATCCACAATACAATAAACCATCAGTAATACAAGTTAACCGGCCCAAAACAGTGCAACGGAGACACAAGGAACTGCAGATGCTGGATTCTTGAGCAAAGTGCTGGAAGAACTCAGTGGGTCCGGCAGCATCTGCGGAGGGAATGAACAGGTGATGTTTCTTGTTGGGACCCTTCTTCGGACATCATTCCCTGCCCTTTTAGTTTAGTTTAGAGATACAGTGCGGAAACAGGCCCTTTGGCCACTGAGACAATTTTACATTTTTACCAAAGCCAATTAACCTTCAAACCTGCACGTCTTTGGAGTGTGGGAGGAAACTGGAGCACCCGGAGAAAACCCACGCCAGTCACGGGGAGAACGTACAAACTCCACATAGACAGCATCCGTAGTTGGGATCGAACCCGGGTCTCCAGCGCTGTGAGGCAGCAACTCTATCGCTGCGCCACCATGGCTGTCAATTAATATTGTGTACCGTACATATTCTAAATCCGTGATTAGAGAATTAAGGGACAGAAGTTTAGGGGTAACATGAGGGGGAACTTCTTTACTCAGAGAGTGGTAGCTGTGTGGAATGAGCTTCCAGTGGAAGTGGTGGAGGCAGGTTTGATTTTATCATTTAAAAATAAATTGGATAGGTATATGGACGGGAAAGGAATGGAGGGTTATGGTCTGTGTGCAGGTGGATGGGACTAGGGGAGAGTAAGTGTTCGGCACGGACTAGAAGGGCCGAATGGCCTGTTTCCGTGCTGTAATTGTTATATGGTTATATAACATCCCCTGGGATGTTTATTTCTTCCACAACGCTGACTCTACAGTTTTTTTTTACACAAACATCGATGACTTCACTGCCCGACTTTGTCCAAATTTAAACCACTGTAGCAGCTAGAATTACACCTGGAAATTATCAAAGGCTTTGCTTCCTTTGGTTGGCCAGATAACTTATCACTAAGTAGTTAATAGAAGTTAAATAAAGAGAGAGGTACATTCATGTAATACCTGATGGTATCTTGTATGCTTTTCTGAGCTCTTTACATAGTGCAGGAGATTTAAGATAGCCTACCCCCCCCCCCCCCCCCCCCCCCCCACCTCATCTACAGCTTTTGTGTGGCCAAGTTCTAACTGGGCACGATGGCGCAGCGGTAGAGTTGCGGCCTCACAACTAGGGGTTGCCAACTGCCCCGTATTAGCCGGGACATCCCGTATATTGGGCTAGATTGGTTTGTCCCGTACGGGACCGCCCTTGTCCCGTATTTGACCGCTACTACTCGGGTCGAGGGGACTGTCGGGTCGTCCGGCCCCGCCTCACCCGTCCCGACGTAGTGCAGCCCGTGGAGTGCAGCAGCAGCAGCAGCGCCTCGCCCGTGGCCCCGTCGGTCGGTCGGCAACCCGGCCAGCTGTCCGACCTTCGGACCTTTGCTTACCGCCGACACCACCGCCACCGCCCCTCCTTCTCACGGCCGATCATCGGTTCATGAGTTGGACGGGGCGACGGACTGAATGAAGAGAGGGAGAACACGGGCAACCTGAAGTTACAACGTTGTACGCCTTTGGAGTGTGGGAGGAAACCAGAGCACCCGGAGAAAACCCACGCGGGTCACGGGGAGAACGTGCAAACTCCACACAGACAGTGCCTGTAGTCAGGATGGAACCAGGGTCTCTGGCGCCATGAGGCAGCAACTCTACCGCTTCACCACCAATGAGTGGAGTTTGTGTTATATTTTGAGAGTTTAGAGCACTCACGTTCCTTCCGTCGGTTCTCCCAATCTAAACGGTGTGTGTAAAGGGTGGGCAATGGACAGATTATACGCCATCGTAGCGAACAGCCCATTGCCAGCCACGCTTTATCTGAGGCTGTACACATAGAAATGCCAGCAATGTCCAAAACACCACAGGAGTCAGCAAGTAGATAAGTAAGTGTGCTAAAGTTCGGCCCAATAATGAATGGATGAATATGTTTATTGGCCAAGTATGTTCACATACAAGGAATTTGACTCGGTGCTCCACCCACAAGTGACAACAAGACATGCAGTGGCAGTTAGGAATGACACATAAAGCGTAAAACATTAATGGTAATTGATGACTTTAATAAATAACATTAATAATACGAGGGCTCAGCTGTGAGGCAAGAGGGCCAAAGTTTAAAGGAGACTAGACCAAGCGCAGACCCCGTTCCCCACCCGCAGCCCCCACGGGAGGCGAGGACCTCCAACTCAAGCCGTTCCCGGACGTAAGATTCCAGCAGTCCCCTTGCCTCCGTCAGCAGTGGCCTTTAAAAAAATTACAATTGCACTTCCCCTGCGTGTTGCAATGGCAATTTGCTCTCCCCCCCTTCCTGTGAGGTGAAAAGTTCAGAGTGTTCCTGTGTCACAACATTGTGTTGGAAGCTGGTAGGAATGATTTTAACAGTAAAAATCTTGTGAAAGCTGGCGTTTTTAAAGCTTTAATAGTGATTAACATGAAATATAGGATGAAATCTTCGGGTTTTTTCACACAGAGGGTGGTGGGTGCATGGAATGCACTGTCTGGGGGGTTGGAGGACGAGGTTTCCTGCATATCCATATGCTTATCCAAAAGTCTCTTAAATGCCACGACAGTCTCTGTCTCTATCTCTCTGTCTCGCTCTCTCTCTCAGTTTCTCTCTCTCTCTGTCTCTCTGTCAATTCAATTCAATTTATTAAAAACTTTATTGGCATGATAAAAGATACATCGTTATATTGCCAAAGTATAAAACAAGATATACATGTCTCTCTCTCTCTCTCTCTCTCTCTCTCCCTCTCTCTCTCTCTCTGTTTTAGTTTTCATTTCCCCCTTTGTGTTTTTGGAATGCTGTTTGGGTTCAGGTTGTGGAGGTTTACAGGCAGCCCTGGTGACCATTCAGAATGGCTTTGATTTCTAGGCAGGGATGAAAGCCAATTGGATCCTTTACTAATGACCCCTACACACAGTGTCTGTTTACAGTGGCTACAATGACAGCTTAGTTATTGAGGGGCAGCTTTCAGAGGTTTCAAAGAGACGGCCAGTGTTCCTGGTGAGACCTGGAGTCCCGTCTCTGTAACAACTCGTACAAATGCAACTCCCCGATAGCAGGAATGAAAGAAGAATTCTTGCTCTCAGGGTTCGGTGAGGCTGATAACAACATTGAAACGATCTCGCCCTGTCACTCTAGAAGCCCTTTGACTCAGCGCTTCCATTGTTGGTGAGCCTCTGAGAATTTGCCCATTCTGAATGGTGGAATTGAAGGCTGTACAATATCAAGCATCTCTCACTCCTCATCTCTGAAGCACCAAAGTCCATGGTGTATAAAGCTTCCATTGTAGTGTGAAGTCTCTGCTTATTATGGTGTTTATCTCCATCTGGGTTCATTTGAGATGGGTCCCAAATATACCAGTCAAAGGCTGCAGGCAAGGTCATGTCTGAGGCTGGTGTAGGTCATTGTAGTTTAGTTTAGAGACCCAGCTCACACTAGATCCGTTCACACTAGTTCTATGCTATCCCACTCCCTACACACTGGGGGGCAATTTACAATCTTTACCTGGCAATTAACCTACAAACCCGCACGTACGTCTTTGGAGTGTGGGAGGAAACCGGAGCGCCCGGAGAAAACCCACGCAGGTCACGGGGAGAACGTGCAAACTCCACACACATGCACACGGTGCTGCAGCGGTAAAGTTGCACCAGAGACCCGGGTTCGATCCTGACTACGGGCACTGTCTGTACGGAGTTTGCATGTTCTCCCTGTGACCTGTGTGGGTTTTCTCCGGGTGCTCCGGTTTTCTCCCACACTACAAAGACGTGCAGGTTTGTAGGTTAATTGGCTTGGTGTAAATTGTCCCCAGTGAGTGTAGGACCAGTGTTAGTGGGCGGTGCCCTCTTGTGAATGCCACTGTTGGGCGGGAGGTACAGATGCCTGAAGTCCCCACACCGCCAGGTTCAGCAACAGCTGCTGTACTTGCCCACAACCATGAGGGTCCTGAACCGGCCCACACACCCCTAATCCCACCTCAGCAACGACCGCCACAGACACCTCCTGCACTGGCATGGACTTGATTTCTAATTATAGACAATAGGTGCAGGAGTAGAGGCCATTCGGCCCTTCGAGCCAGCACCGCCATTCAATGTGATCATGGCTGATCATCCCCAATCAGTTCCCCGTTCCTCCCTTCTCCCCATATCCCCTGACTTTGCTATCTTTAAGAGCCCTATCTAGCTCTCTCTTGAAAGCATCCAGAGAACTGGCCTCCACCGCCCTCTGAGGCAGAGAATTCCACACTCACAACTCTCTGTGTGATAATGTGTTTCCTCATCTCCATTCTAATTCTGAAGCAGTCTGAAGAAGGGTCTCGGCCCGAAACGTCACCTATTCCTTTGTTCCATAGATGCTGCCTCACCTGCTGAGTTTCTCCAGCATTTTTGTCTCCCTGCAATTTTCCTTTATGGTGTGTTTGTCCGAGTCTATGCGCCTGCTGCTGCTGCTGCTGCTGCTGCTGCTGCTGCTGCAAGATTTGCACTGCAACTGTACCTCATTCCACTTGAGCATAAGACTATAAACCTGACAATAACGCACCTGCGTTTACAAATTGGTCCTTAAAATAAAAACCACACACCCTTTTGGTGTACCACACCGACTCCTCTAACATCAAAGCCCAGCTTGTGAAAGCGATATCCAGTATGATTCTCAGTTGCAATTGAACGTGAGATGAATTTTGTTCAATAATTTGACAGGTTGACCTGATTTTGACTCAACGACTGGCGTCTTATTTTACATGGTATTAATTCCCATTTCATTCCCGATTCTCTCAATAGCTCGCAGCTACATGACAGGCCGAAGAGGCTTATTGTCAATTCAATCACAAGAGGGATATTATGTCAGTGAAGTGGGCCAGCACACTAGCGCTTCTGTGGAGGTTTCTTTTTATAAATGAGCCTTCCAGCCTCTGCGGTGAACAAAGAGCCATCTCTTAGTTTGAGACAATTTCTCGTTCCCAATAGGTTTGCCCTTCCCTTTGTTCGATTCGGGCAGTAGTATCGTTCCAAATGCAAATGCCGCAGATGCTAAAAATCCGAAATAAAACCAATAAATTCTGAAGATAGACAAAAATGCTGGAGAAACTCAGCAGGTGAGGCAGCATCTATGGAGCGAAGGAAATAGGTGACCTTTCGGGTAGAAGATGGGTACATGGATAGCACAGGTGTAGAGGGATAGGGGCAAATGTGTGCAGGAGGGACTACCGCAGATGGGACAGTTTGGTCGGCATGGACAAGAGGGGCCAAATGGCCTGTTTCCGTATTGTATGATTCTATAGGAACCTTTTGGGGCAACGTTTTTGCACAGAGGGTGGTCGGTGCACACGGAACAAGGTAGACGAGGCAGATTCTGTAACTGCATTTGAAAGACGTTTGGACAGGTACATGGATCGGACAGGTTGAGAGGGATGTGGACCAAATGCAGGGAAATGGAACTAGCTTGGATGGGGCATCATGCTTGGCATGGTCATGTTGGGCAGAAGGGCCAGTCTCCCTGGTGTATGACTCTATGAACCCATTGCTCCTCATGCAGGCATGTAGAGCTCACATCACAGCTACTCCACATCCTATATCACACAGTAATCAAATGTCACAGCACCTGAGAACTGGGTTTGATCCCGACAAACGGAGTTTGTACGTTCTCCCCGTGACCTGCGTGGGTTTTCTCCGGGTGCTCCGGTTTCCTCCCACACTCCAAAGACGTGTAGGTTTGTAGGTTAAATGTAAAATTGTCCCTAGTGTGTGTAGGGTAGTGTTAGCGTGCGGGGATCGCTGGTCGGCACGGACTCGGTGGGCCACCAATGTCCATCCATGGTTTCAAAACACTTCCTGACATCCCGAGTTTATGAATGTGATTCAATAAAGTCATTTTATAATAACATTTCCCAAAAATGCAGGAATGATTTAATATTTTAATGTTTCCAATAAGAAATACATCTTCCACCAATATATGAGACTATTACAGGAAACCTTTCACAGTTATTATTTGTAGAACAAATATTGTCGATACTTAGCTCCTCAGGGGACACATCAAAAAATGCAAGTTTACAAAGTTAATCGACTTTAAGTAACAAAATTAATAAAGTACCCTGTGAATTATTAAATGCATGCATCGTGCGTAAATACATTTTAAAATCACATTTCAGAATGATCAGTTGAGAACATAGACTACACAGACACAGAGATTGCGTAAAGATAATATGTTTGAAGACTATGTTGGGTGCATAGTCACCTTTGGTGTCATGAACCAAGTCTCAATGGACATTTCACATTATGTTACCGTTCTAAGTTATACCCAGTAGCAAGGATCTTGGCCGTCACAGAGCAATAAGGGATATTATGCAACTTTGAAGCAAAGGGAACTCAGGACGGCACGGTGGCGTCGAGGCCGAGCTGCTGCCTCACAGCGCCGGAGACCTGGGTTCGAACCTGACCAAGGGTGCTGTCTGTACGGAGTTTGCACGTTCTCCTTGTGACCTGCGTGGGTTTTCTCCGGGTGCTCCAGTTTCCTCCCACACCCCAAAGACTTAGAGGTTTGTCGGTTAATTGGCTTGGGTATAAATGTATTTTAAAAAATGGTGTAGGATAGTGTTAATGTGCGGGGATCGCTGGTCGGCACGGACTCCGTGGGCTGAAGGGCCTGCTCTCTAAACCCAGGGGCATCGTTTTCACACAGAGGGCGGAGGGTGAATGGAATGAGCTGCCAGAGAGCGCGGTTGAGGCAATAACTAGATATAAGGGACATAGGAACAGATACAGGGACAGGAATGGTTTGAGAGAGATATGGGCCAAACCCCAGCAGGTGGGACTAGTGTAGAAGGGGCACCTTTGTCAGCACAGGCGAGTTGGGCCGAATGGCCTGTTTCTGTGCTGTACTACTGCGTAACCCTAGATACTTGGCAGGCATTGCATTGTCAATCACCAGGCAAAGCTGAATACAATGCACACTCCCCTGATATAATCAAAAACCTTTGTTCAGAAACTTAATATTTTAACAATTTTAACACCAGGTTCATATCCTCCAGCATAACTCTAAATGCAGGACTTAACACAAGGTCAAATGTCCTCTGTAATATGTGAAGGTGTCAGTCTAGTATCGTTTAGAGGAAATGGGGCCTTTGGCCCACCGAGTCCGCGCCGACCAGCAATCGATCGCCCGTTCACTAGTTCTATCCCACACGGTTTAAGAAGATGTTGCCAGGACTCCAGTCTCTGAGCTCCAGGGAGAGGTGGAACAGGCCAGGATGATGAGGGGTGATCTTATAGAGGTGTACAAAATCATGAGAGGAATAGATCGGGTAGACGCACAGAGTCTCTTGCCCAGAGTAGGGGAATCGAGGACCAGAGGACATAGGGTTTATGGTGAGGGGGGGGGAAAATGCTTTAATACAGACCTGAGGGGTAACTTTTTCACACAAAGGGTGGTGGGTGTATGGAACGAGCTGCCAGAGGAGGTAGTTGAGGTGGGACTATTGTAATGTTTAAGAAACATTTAGACAGATGCATGGATCGGACAGGTTTAGAGGGATATGGACCAAACGTAGGCAGGTGGGACTAGTGTAGCTGGGAGATGTTGGTCGGTGTGGGCAAGTTGGCTGAAGGGGTTGTTTTCATGCTGTATCACTCTCTGACCAGTGGGTGACATAGATAGGTGACGTTTCAGGTCGGGACCCTTCGTCAGACTGACCCGAAATGCCACCTATCCATGTTCTCCACAGCCAGCACTCTGTTCTCCAGAGATGCTGCCTGACCCGCTGAGTTACTCCAGCACTCTGTGAAACGTCACCTATCCATGTTCTCCACAGATGCTGCCTGACCCGCTGAGTTATGGTGCAGCAGCGTCTATGGAGCGAAGGAAATCTGCTACGTTACGGGCCGAAACCCTTCTGGAAATAGGCAACGTTTCGGGCCGAAACCCGGAAGGGTTTCGACCCGAAACGTTACCTATTTCCTTAGCTCCATAGATGCTGCTGCACCCGCTGAGTTACTCCAGCACTCTGTGAAACGTCACCTATCCATGTTCTCCACAGATGCTGCCTGACCCGCTGAGTTACTCCAGCACTCTGTGACCTATCGACACTCTGAGGACCAGAACTACAAATATGATATCAACTGATATCAAAAACAAAACAAATGTCACTGTACAATATAATAGACCTTTACCAATACGATATGGGAGCCAAAATATGGAAGTTAAAATATGACGAGATGTCAAATTGCATAAGTTCCATGTTATTGGAACAGGATGAGGCCATTCAGCCCATCGAATCTACTCCGCCATTCAATCATGGCCGATCTATCTGCCCCCCCCATCCCCACTCTCGGCCCATTCATTGAGTTGCATCGAAGGTGATGACTGCAATAATAATTTAGGCAAATAATCTCCGAATGGTACACAACCATTATTTTACACATAATTCTCCCCTCTCCCATCGGGCAAGAGGTACAGAAGTGTGAAAACGAACGCACACACCTCCAGAATCAGAGACAGTTTCTTCCCGGCTGTTATCAGGCAACTGAACCATCCTACCACAACCAGAGAGACATTAGACAATAGGTGCAGGAGTAGGCCATTTGGCCCTTAAGTACTTTCCACACCAATGGAGACCCTCGGACTATCCTTGATCGGACTTTGCTGGCTTTACCTTGCACTAAACGTTATTCCCTTATCATGTATCTGTACACTGTGGACAGCTCGATTGTGATCATGTATTGTCTTTCCGCTGACTGGTTAGCACGCAACAGAGGCGTTTCACTGTACCTCGGTTACACGTGACAATAAACTAAACTGAAACAGGACTCGGTAGCCAAGGACAACCGGCAAGCTAAATTAAAGTTCTCAACTCTAGATGCAATTGTCCGGGTCAAATCATTGGTACACGGTGGCCAGGTTCACCAAGACCGGATTGTAGATAGACAAAAAAGTGCTGGAGAAACTCAGCGGGTGAGGCAGCATCTATGGAGCGAAGGAAATAGGCAACATTTAAGAAACATTTAGACAGATGCATGGATCGGACAGGTTTAGAGGGATATGGACCAAACGTAGGCAGGTGGGACTAGTGTAGCTGGGAGATGTTGGTCGGTGTGGGCAAGTTGGCTGAAGGGGTTGTTTTCATGCTGTATCACTCTCTGACCAGTGGGTGACATAGATAGGTGACGTTTCAGGTCGGGACCCTTCGTCAGACTGACCCGAAATGCCACCTATCCATGTTCTCCAGAGATGCTGCCTGACCCGCTGAGTTACTCCAGCACTCTGTGAAACGTCACCTATCCATGTTCTCCACAGATGCTGCCTGACCCGCTGAGTTACTCCAGCACTCTGTGAAACGTCACCTATCCATGTTCTCCACAGATGCTGCCTGACCCGCTGAGTTATGGTGCAGCAGCATCTATGGAGCGAAGGAAATAGGCAACGTTTCGGGCCGAAACCCTTCTGGAAATAGGCAACGTTTCGGGCCGAAACCCGGAAGGGTTTCGACCCGAAACGTTACCTATTTCCTTAGCTCCATAGATGCTGCTGCACCCGCTGAGTTACTCCAGCACTCTGTGAAACGTCACCTATCCATGTTCTCCACAGATGCTGCCTGACCCGCTGAGTTACTCCAGCACTCTGTGACCTATCGACACTCTGAGGACCAGAACTACAAATATGATATCAACTGATATCAAAAACAAAACAAATGTCACTGTACAATATAATAGACCTTTACCAATACGATATGGGAGCAAGATATGGAAGTTAAAATATGACGAGATGTCAAATTGCATAAGTTCCATGTTATTGGAACAGGATGAGGCCATTCAGCCCATCGAATCTACTCCGCCATTCAATCATGGCCGATCTATCTGCCCCCCCCATCCCCACTCTCGGCTCATTCATTGAGTTGCATCAAAGGTAATGACTGCAATAATAATTTAGGCAAATAATCTCCGAATGGTACACGACCATTATTTTACACATTATTCTCCCCTCTCCCATCGGACAAGAGGTACAGAAGTGTGAAAACGAACGCACACACCTCCAGATTCAGAGACAGTTTCTTCCCGGCTGTTATCAGGCAACTGAACCATCCTACCATCAACCAGAGAGACATTAGACATTAGACAATAGATAATAGGTGCAGGAGTAGGCCATTTGGCCCTTCGAGCCGGTCCTGAACTACTATCCACCTCAATGGAGACCCTCGGACTATCCTTGATCGGACTTTGCTGGCTTTACCTTGCACTAAAGGTTATTCCCTTTATCCTGTATCTGTACACTGTGGACGGCTCGATTGTGATCATGTATTGTCTTTCCGCTGACTGGTTAGCACGCAACAGAGGCGTTTCACTGTACCTCGTTACACGTGACAATAAACTAGACTGAAACAGGACTCGGTAGCCAAGGACAACCGGCAAGCTAAATTAAAGTTCTCAACTCTAGATGCAATTGTCCGGGTCAAATCATTGGTACACGGTGGCCAGGTTCACCAAGACCGGATTGTAGATAGACAAAAAGTGCTGGAGAAACTCAGCGGGTGCAGCAGCATCTATGGAGCGAAGGAAATAGGCAACGTTTCGGGCCGAAACCCTTCTGGAAATAGGCAACGTTTCGGGCCGAAACCCTTCTGGAAATAGGTAATGTTTTGGGCCGAAATCCTTCTGGAAATAGGTAACGTTTCGGGCCGAAACCCTTCTGGAAATAGGCAACGTTTCGGGCTGAAATCCTTCTGGAAATAGGCGACGTTTCGGGCCGAAATCCTTCTGGAAATAGGCAACGTTTCGGGCCGAAACCCTTACGGGTTTCGGCCCGAAACGTTGCCTATTTCCTTTGCTCCATAGACGCTGCTGCACCCGCTGAGTTCCTCCAGCATTTTTGTCTACCTTCGATTTTCCAGCATCTGCACAGTTCCTTCTTAACCACGTTCACCAAGTGTGTTAGTTGTGCTGGAATCCTTGCGCAATGCACGTGGGGCGCGGCGACCATCTTTGTTGAGGTCCTCTGTTGGCGAGCGGCTGAACAGCTTCCTGCCGGATCGTGGAATATGAAAGTCGGCATCGAACGATCGATC
The DNA here is from genome assembly GCF_028641065.1 of Leucoraja erinaceus. Taxonomy (NCBI): domain Eukaryota; kingdom Metazoa; phylum Chordata; class Chondrichthyes; order Rajiformes; family Rajidae; genus Leucoraja; species Leucoraja erinaceus. The sequence goes on along the minus strand of NC_073398.1, from coordinate 35,278,719 downwards.
TCCGGCAGAAACCCAGCAGGCGGTGTTGAAAGGACGTTGCGATCCCAACCCCCCCCGAATCAAGCGAGCGTCTCCGGACGTTCCCGGAAGAAGTCAGTCAGTCGGAGGAAGGGTCTCGAACCGAAACGTCGCCCATTCCCTCTCTCCGGAGACGCTGCCCTGTGCCGCTGAGTTACTCCGGCACTTTTGTGTCTATGGTCAGTCGGTCAAGTCAGTCAGTCGCTGGGTCGAGGATTCACTGGTCCTCGTTGATCCTCAGCAGGCCCAGCTTCCGCAGCGCCTCTTTGCGCGATTCATCCGTGGAGCCCCGGCCGGAGAACTGGACGGTGATTCCCTGCGGCCGGAACGCCGACGGCTTCTGGAAGGAGCGGGACCGCTGGACGCCGGCGGGGGCGTTGGGCGGTTGCGGCATCCGCGGCGCGGGCTTGGTGCCGGCGGCGGTGGCTGGAGGTGGGGACTGGGGAGCAGTCTGGGCCACTGGGTGGACCTTTGGGGTCGGAGACGGCCCGGCCATCCCGACAGGCGATCTGAGGCCGTTGGACAACCTGTTGTCCGTCTCGTCCGAGGACTGTTTGACCAGCGGCGGCGTCTTGGCGGGATGGACGAGGGAGAATGTCCTCCTCGGGCTGGAGACGGGTCCTCGCAGCTGCTTCTCCTCGGACTCGACGGCCAGCAGGCCGGCCCCTCCCAGATTGGCCAGGACCTGGGCCTTGCGTTCCTTCACCTTGACCGCTGCCATGGTGATGGTGTTGTTGTAGTCTTTGCTGGACGCCGAGATGCTGATGTTGGACGGAAGCCTCTGGACCTTGGGGTTCCTGAAGGAGAAGATCCTGGCCTCGACGGGGGAGGTCAGACTGGCCCGCGGCTTCTCCTGGGGGGGAGGGGGAAAGGGCTTGGTCTCGGACGGGGACACGGGGTGCGTTACGCCGTTCTCCGCCCGTCCCTCCGCGATCTTCTGAGCGATGACCATGGGCGTCGGCACCGAGCCCAGCGGCTTGGCCTGGCCGCAGAACCCTCGCACCACGTCCACGTCGGGGTCATCCACCGACATCTCGAAGCTTCGTTGTTTCGGCAAATTCTGCAGCGCGGGCATCGGGGGCGGCGACCGTTCCTGCGGTTCCACCACCGCAAACCTCTCGTGGACGTCCTCCTCCGTCCGCCATCTTCCTCCCTCTTGGTCGACTGGAAGGAAGAACAGAAAGCAAGCATTTAAAAGACGGGGTGACTGCAACGCTGATTAGTGCGGGTGTCAGGGGTTGCGGGGAGAATGCGGGTTGGGTGGGAGAGATAGATCAGCCATGAATGAGTGGTGGAGTAGACACGATGGGCCGAATGGCCTAATTCTGCACCTATCCAAGGCAAAATGAGCGGCCCCTGCTCAGTTGGGGGCTATGGGTTAGTGGTGGAATATTGCGTTAGGGAACGGGTTGCTTTGGAGGACCAGGCCTTCCTTGTGGGCAATGCATGAGTGGTGGAATATTACGTTGGGGAACTGGTTGCGTTGGAGGACCAGGCTTCCCGTGTGGGCAATGCATGAGTGGTGGAATATTGCGTTGGGGGTACAGGTTGCGTTACGGGGCCAGGCCTCCCTGAGACCACCCCACTTGGTCCAGTCACATAAACTTACGGTGAGGCAGTTTGCAGATTCTCAAACCCATTACCCAGCTTCAACCTGCGTGGCGTTTGCTGCCTGTGTGGAGTTTGCACCTTCTCCCTGTGACCACATGGGTTTCCTGCAGGTTTAGTTTTCAAGAGATACAGCGTGGAAACAGGCCCTTCGGCCCACCGAGTCCGTGCCGACCAGCGATCCCCGCACACTAACGCTATCCTACACAAACTAAGGGACAATTTGTACAATTACACCGAGCCAATTAACCTTCAAACCTGCATGTCTTTGGAGCACCCGGAGAAAACCCACGCAGGTCACGGGGAGAACGTACAAACTCCGTACAGACAGCACCCGTAGTCGGGATGGAACCCGGGTCTCTGGCGCTGTGAGGCAGCAGCTCTACCCGCTGCACCACCGTGCTGGGTCCACCCGACTTCCCAAACACATGCGGGTTTGTGGGCCAATTGGTTCTAGAGTGTCGGATACAATGAGTGTGAACAGGTGATCGATGGTCTATATCCACAATGTATCTCTAAAGTGAAGTGGAAAGACTCCTGGACAGGTCCGTATATGGATAGGAATGGTTTAGAGGTATATGTCGGGCAGGTGGGACTAGTGTAGATGGGCCAGCAGAGGCAAGTTGGGCCGAAGAGCCTGTTTTCTGCGCTGTCTGCCTCTGTGACTCTGAGGGAGAATGAATTCAGAGACCGAGCCATGAATCTGCTGAACACTGTAGAGTGGAGGAAAGTTTCGCTGTTGAACATAGAAACATAGACAACAGGTGCAGGAGTAGAGGCCATTCGGCCCTTCGAGCCAGCACCACCATTCAATATGACCATGGCTCACTAACCCATCCAACTCAGTATCCTGTTCCTGCCTTCTCTCAATACCCCCTGATCCCTTTAGCCACAAGGGCCACATCTAACTCCCTCTTAAATATAGCCAATGAACTGTGGCCTCAACTACCTTCTGTGGCAGAGAATTCCAGAGATTCACCACTCTCTGTGTGAAAAATGTTTTCCTCATCTCGGTCCTAAAAGATTTCCCCCTTATCCTTAAACTGTGTGACCCCTTGTTCTGGACTTCCCCAACATCAGGAACAATCTTCCTGCATCTAGCCTGTCCAACCCCTTAAGAATGTTGTAAGTTTCTATAAGATCCCCCCTCAATCTTCTAAATTCTAGCGAGTACAAGCCGAGTCTATCCAGCCTTTCTTCATATGAAAGTCCTGACATCCCAGGAATCAGTCTGGTGAACCTTCTCTGTACTCCCTCTATGGCAAGAATGTCTTTCCTCAGATTAGGAGACCAAAACTGTACGCAATACTCCAGGTGTGGTCTGGAGTATTGTAAGTTTCTATAAGAACCCCCCCCTCAATCTTCTAAATTCTAGCAGAACGCACCTGGAAATATGTTCTGGTATCTGGGGATGAAGGTTCCCGGGGGTGGGCGCGTGGACACTAAGTCGATGATTTCTTCGCTTGTGGAGTTGACCCTGGTCGGGGTGGAAACATGGTCGCTCGTGACGCTGGTGATGGAGCTGCCGTCCTCAACGTCATCGTTCAGGGAGTCCAGCGTGGTGTCGAAGAACAAAATGCACTCCTGCTCCTCGCGGGACAGGTAGCCGAGCAACTCGTCATCCTGCGCCAGGCAAAGTTCAACGATTAGACCCGCGCGCCATAAATCAGACGGACAAAGCCAGCCAGCCGCCCTTCACAAGGGCGAGAGTTCGCGGATAAGTCTAGTTCCGGGAAACGGCGCGGAAACAGGCCCTTCGGCCAGCCGAGTCCGCGCCGACCAGCGATCCCCGTACACGAACACACACACACACACACACACACTATCACCATCCCCACACACTAACACTATCCCCGCACACTAACACCATCCACACACACACAACACACTATCCCCGCACACTAACACCATCCACACACACACACACACACACAAACACTATCCCCGCACACTAACACACACACACACATACACACTATCCCCGCACACTAACACCATACACACACACACACACACACACATCCCCACACACACACACACTAACTCACACACACACACACACACACACACACACACACACACACACACACTAACACACATACACACACACACACACACTATCCCCGCACACTAACACCATACACACACACACACACACACACACACACACACACCACCACACACTAAGGGACAATTTACATTTACACCAAGCCAATTAACCTACAAACCTGTACGTCTTTGGAGTGCGGGAGGAAACCGGAGCACCCGGAGAAAACCCACGCAGGTCACGGGGAGAACGTGCAAACTCCGTACAGACAGCGCCCAGGGGACTTGGCCACGGTTAGCCTACTGCAGTTGTACAGGGCCCCAGTGAGACCACACCTGGAGTATTGTGTGCAGTTTTGGTCCCCTAATTTGAGGAAGGACATTCTTGCTATTGAGGGAGCCCCGCGTAGGTTCACCAGGTTAATTCCCGGGATGGCGGGACTGACATACAACGTCGAAGGCGGCACAAGTGAGAAGACACACTCACCGAGTCGGAGTTTCTGGACCTGGAGCTGAAGCCGCTGTCCCCATTGGCCTTCCGCTGCATCCGGTGTACCTTGGAGCTCGGAGAAAGGGAAAAGTCTATCTCCGCGTACAACGTCTCCACGGGCATCTCGGGCAGGTCCAGAGGGCGGGGAACGCAAGGCCCTGTATCCAGATGGAAGCTCTTGTCCCGTGGGGAGGGGTCGACACCCACCTGGGCCCTGGGGAAGGAAGAAGAGATGGAGGTCAAACCTTCAGCACACGCGGTGAGCGAGACCTCTCACGAGACCACGGTTCTCCCCCCCCGGCTCAGGAACCCTCGCAGAGATCAAAGAAAAACACAGAGAAAGATGCACAATGTAACTCAGCGGGTCGGGCAGCATCTGTGGAGAACATGGATAGGTGACGTTTCACAGAGTGCTGGAGTAACTCAGCGGGTCAGGCAGCATCTGTGGAGCGGAAACAGGTCCTTCAACCCAACTTTACCATCGTGACCCAAATGCCCCAGTTACACTGGTCCAATCATGTATCTGCTGCATGCACCATATGTAAAAGCTGATACATATCCACGTCCCTGTCTAAAAGCCTCTTAAACACCACGATCGTATCTGCCTCCACCCCCACCTCTGGCAGCGCGTTCCAGGCACCCACCACCCTCTGTGTGAAAAGATTTGCCCCACACATCTCCTTTAAAGTTTCCCCCTCTCACCTTAAAGCTGCGCCCTCTAGTCTTTGGGATCAACTGATGTAACACACACAAACACACACACAACACAGCGGGTCAGGCAGCATCTGTGGAGAACACGGATAGGTGACGTTTCACAGAGTGCTGGAGTAACTCAGGGGGTCAGGCAGCATCTGTGGAGAACATGGATAGGCGACGTTTCACAGAGTGCTGGAGTAACTCAGCGGGTGCAGCAGCATCTATGGAGCTAAGGAAATAGGTAACGTTTCGGGTCGAAACCCTTCCGGGTTTCGGCCCGAAACGTTGCCTATTTCCAGAAGGGTTTCGGCCCGAAACGTTGCCTATTTCCTTCGCTCCATAGATGCTGCTGCACCATAACTCAGCGGGTCAGGCAGCATCTGTGGAGAACATGGATAGGTGACGTTTCAGAGAGTGCTGGAGTAACTCAGTGGGTCAGGCAGCATCTGTGGAGAATATGGATAGGTGACGTTTCACAGAGTGCTGGAGTAACTCAGTGGGTCAGGCAGCATCTGTGGAGAACATGGATAGGTGACGTTTCGCAGAGTGCTGGAGTAACTCAGCGGGTCAGGCAGCATCTGTGGAGAACATGGATAGGTGACGTTTCACAGAGTGCTGGAGTAACTCAGCGGGTCAGGCAGCATCTGTGGAGCGGAAACAGGTCCTTCAACCCAACTTTACCATCGTGACCCAAATGCCCCATTTACACTGGTCCAATCATGTATCTGCTGCATGCACCATATGTAAAAGCTGATACATATCCACGTGCCTGTCTAAAAGCCTCTTAAACACCACGATCGTATCTGCCTCCACCCCCACCCCTGGCAGCGCGTTCCAGGCACCCACCACCCTCTGTGTGAAAAGACCTGCCCCACACATCTCCCTTTAAGCTTTGCCCCTCTCACCTTAAAGCTGCGCCCTCTAGTCTTTGGGTCAACTGATGTAACACCATTCACACACACACAATCAGTCCCAACATCACGTGGGGACCACAGTGAGGAGATCACTACTCTCAGCAAGGCGATGAGTTAGGATGGGAGGAAACTCTACGCTAGTGTGAACAGGAGTGGATTCGATGGGCCGAAGGGCCTGTTCCTGTGCGGTTTCTCTAAACTAAACTGAAATGTTCTCGACCCAAAATGTCACCCATTCCTTCTCTCCAGAGATGCTGCCTGTCCCGCTGAGTTACTCCAGCATTTTGTGTGACTATCATCGGTGTAAACCGGCATCTGCAGTTCCTTCCGACACCAAACTCAATGGGTTACATAAACGAGGATTACTTTGCAGAATAAAGAATGAATTAAGCGAATTCAACGCTGACATAGACTCTCTCTGTAATAGTCAATGGCAACAATAGAAAACTGATGTTTAAGAGGGAACTGCAGATGCTGGAGAATCGAAGGTTACACATAAAAGCTGGAGTAACTCAGCGGGTGCAGCAGCATCTATGGAGCTAAGGAAATAGGTAACGTTTCGGGTCGAAACCCTTCCGGGTTTCGGCCCGAAACGTTGCCTATTTCCAGAAGGGTTTCGGGCCGAAACGTTGCCTATTTCCTTCGCTCCATAGATGCTGCTGCACCCGCTGAGTTTCTCCATCTTTTTTGTGTAACAATAGAAAACTGATAATGGAACGGGGATTTAATGTGATATGCTGGCGTTTCTGAAGAGTGAAAGTAAATCCACTGTCCATATCATAAAGTATTAATTCCATCATAGTTTGTTTTATTAGTTCAACAAGTTCACATTGTAATAATGACTGGAACTCATTGCCACAGACGGCTGTGGAGGCCAAGTCAGTGGATATTTTTACATAGAAACATAGAAATTAGGTGCAGGAGTAGGCCATTCGGCCCTTCGAGCCTGCACCACCATTCAATATGCTCTGTTTTAAGGCAGAGATAGACGGATTCTTGATTAGTACGGTGTCAGGGGTTATGGGGAGATGGCAGGAGAATGGGGTTGAGAGGGAGAGATAGATCAGCCACGATTGAATGGCGGAGTGGACTTGACGGGCCGAATGGCCTGATTCTGCTCCTGGGACTTGTGAAGCAGCTTCAGAGTTTAAACGGGCTTTGGTGAATATCTTGAAAGTAAATTTCTGCTTTGAATGATTCCACCCACAAACACGTGCAGTTGCCAAAACAAATGAGCGCTGGAATGGCAGTGACTTGCAACCGTGGCGAGAGGTCAGCTATGACGCAAACCCCGCTCCTGCCTCAGTAATGACCTGGACCCAGCGCAGATCAACGCTGGCTCTCCACTCCTCACCGCACCACGTAGACAACATTAACACCTACGTCAGGCTGTTGTTCATTGTCTGACCGAGGGTCTCGACCCGAAACGTCACCTATCCATGTTCTCCACAGATGCTGCTTGACCCGCTGAGTTATGGTACAGCAGCATCTATGGAGCGAAGGAAATAGGCAACGTTTCGGGCCGAAACCCTTCTGGAAATAGGCAACGTTTCAGGCCGAAACCCTTCTGGAAATAGGCAACGTTTCGGGCCGAAACCCGGAAGGGTTTCGACCCGAAACGTTGCCTATTTCCTTAGCTCCATAGATGCTGCCTGACCCGCTGAGTTACTCCAGCACTCTATGAAACGTCACCTATCCATGTTCTCCATAGATGCTGCCTGACCCGCTGAGTTACTCCAGCACTCTGTGAAACGTCACCTATCCATGTTCTCCACAGATGCTGCCTGACCCGCTGAGTTACTCCAGCACTCTGTGAAACATCACCTATCCATGTTCTCCACAGATTGTCTGTGGCTGATCATCCACAATCAGTACCCCGTTCCTGCCTTCTCCCCATATCCCCTGACTCCACTATTTTTAAGAGCCCCATCTAACTCTCTCTTGAAAGTATCCAGAGGACCGGCCTCCACCGCCCTCCGAGGCAGAGAATTCCACAGATTCACAACTCTGGGTGAAAAAGTGTTTCCTCATCTCAGTCCTAAATGGCCGACCCCTTATTCTTAAACTGTGTGTGGCCCCTGGTTCTAGTCTCCCCCAACATCAGGAACAAGTTTCCTGCCTCTAGTGTGTCCAAACCCTTAATGATCTTATATGTTTCAATAAGATCCCCTCTCATCCTTCTAAACTCCAGTGTTAAATACTCCTCTTCCCGATATTTGAGAAATGCTTTCAGATGAACTAGGTAAAACACACAGGGGAATACACAGTAGCTTTCCATCAAAGGAAAGTGTTTGAATGTGCCCACATGTAAACTACAAGGTCATATTGACCAACTGGATATCAAGAACCAGTGAAGTGGCACAACACACAGCCTTTTACAAAGCAGCTAGGTTTTACTCTGGATGGTTTGATTGTGACCATGTATAATGTCGTTCAGTTTCGTTTATTGTCACGTATACCGAGGTACAGTGAAAAGCTTCTTGTTGCGCGCTAACCAGTCAGCGGAAAGACAATACATGATTACAATCGAGCCGTCCACAGTGTACAGATACAGGATAAAGGGAATAACGTTTAGTGCAAGGTAAAGACCGATCAAAGATAGTCTGAGGGTCACCAATGAGGTAGATAGTAGTTCAGGACCGCTCTCTGGTTGTGGTAGGATGGTTCAGTTGCCTGATAACAGCCGGGAAGAAACTGTCCCTGAATCTGGAGGTGTGTGTGCGTTGGTTTTCACACTTCTGTACCTCTTGCCCGATGGGGAGAGGGGAGAAGAGGGAGTGGCCGGGGGTGAGACTGGTCCTTGATGATGCTGCTGGCCTTGCCGAGGCAGCGTGAGGTGTAGATGGAGTCAATGGAAGGGAGGTTGGTTTGTGCGATGGTCTGGGCTGCGTCCACAATTCGCTGCGATTTCTAACGGCATAGTCTTGTCGCTGACTGGATAGCACATGACAAAAACCTTTTCAAAATCGTGGTACATGTGATATTACTAAACTGAACTAAACCTTTGATGAAACCGATAGCTGACAGGATACCCTTATAACAATTAATTGGCCAAGTATTCACATACCAGGAATTTGCCTTGGTGCTCCACCCACAAGTGACAACATGACATACAGTGACAGTTAGGAATTACACTTAAAACATTAAACATTAATAATAAAACATTATCGATTAATTAATGTGAATTAAATAAAATACCAGAGCAAAAGGAGGCTACAGACTTTTCGTTGTTGAGTAGAGCTACTACTCGTGGGGAAAAGCTGTATTTATGTCTGGCTGTGGCAGCTTTGACAGTCCGGAGTCGCCTTCCAGAGGGAAGTGATTCAAAGAGTTTGTGGCCAGGGTGAGAGGGGTCAGAGATGATCTTGCCCGCTCGCTTCCTGGCCCGTGCAGTGTTTAGTTTAGTTTAGAGATGCAGCGTGGAAACAGGCCCTTCGGCCCACCGAGTCCATGCCAACCACTGTACACTAACACTATCCTACAACCAATTATTCGCACAAACCTGTACGTCTTTGGAAAGGGGGAGAAAACCAACACAGGCCACGGCGAGAACGTGCAAACTCCGCGCAGACAGCAGCCGTAGTCAGGATCCAACCGGGGTTGTTGTGAGGCAGCAGCTCTACCCGCTGCTCCACCGTGCCGCCCCTAGTTTAGAGATACATCTTGGAAACAGGCCCTTCAGCCCATTGAGTCCATGCCAACCAGTCGAGACCCTTCTTCAGTCTGAAAGAGGGTCTCGGCCCGAAACATCACCTATTTCTTCGCTCCATTGATGCTGCCTCACCCGCTGAGTTCCTCCAGCATTTTTGTCTGCCTTCGATTTTTCCAGCATCTGCAGTTCTTTCTTAAACATAATTGAATGGCAGAGTAGACTTGATGGGCCGAATGGCTGAACTCTTCTCCTATCACTTATGATCTGATGCGGGATGAAACCGGAGCATCTGGGAGAAACCTAAGCGGTAATGGGAAGAACGTGCAAACTCCACACAGACAGCACCCGAGGCTGAGGATGGAGCCCAGGGTCGGTGACACTGCAGGGTAGCGGCTCTACCCGCAGCAGCACCGTACTGAGATGGCGCAGCGCATTGAATAAGAGACGGGGTCACAGAAAAGTGAACGGGAGGATCAGAGACGACAACACACACACTCACACACACTGTACACTTCACACGCGCACACGCACCCACACCCACACACACACCCACACCCACACACACACCCACACACGCACCCACACACGCACCCACACACGCACCCACACCCGCACCCACACACGCACCCACACACGCACACACACACGCACCCACACACACACCCACACACACACCCACACTGTACACTTCACAAACATACACACACACACACACCCACACACACACATCCACAGACACACCCACCCGCACTCACACCCACAGACACACCCACACTGTACATTTCACAAACATACACACACACACACACACACACACACACACACACACACACACACACCACATCCACAGACACCCACACACAACACACCCACCCCCACACCACACCCACACACACACCAACAGACACACCCACACACACAGACACACACACACATCCACACACCCACACACACACACACACACACAGACACACACACACACACACACACACACACACACACACACACAAACACACACCCACCCACACCCAAACACACACACACACCCACACACACACACCCCACACACACTGTAAACATCAGCCAACAAGGTTAATTATTTCTCTATCATGCGATGAAATACAAAACCACCAATCTGGCTCTTTAGGGCTGAAGCTTCATAGTATAATTACACCTCCGGGTGAATGAACCATAATTACTTCAACAGTCCAAGATCCAAGAACAACTTCATCTAACATAACAAACACTTAGTGCTCAAAACATTTGAAACGAGAATCCAGGTCACCGTACCAAGTGTGCAGTCCGCCCAGTTGACGAAGCGTTGCTTTCTTTGAGGTGTTTTACGGCCCTGGTGTGCAGCAAATCACATCAAAGTTAAAAAATCCTCCAACCTACCTCATTGCAGACCTTGCGCTTTAAAATTTTATCTGCGCTTTCTTCGCAGCTACTGTATGACGCCGTAACACTACATTGATCAGCCATGATCACATTGAATGGCGGTGCTGGCTTGATGGGCTGAATGGCCTACTCCTGCGCCTATTGTCTATTCTCTACATTAGGTTTAGTTTGTGAGAGGAGACACAGAGGGAGACACAGACAGGGAGAGACAGGGAGAGACAGAGAGAGACAGAGAGAGACAGAGAGAGACAGAGAGAGACAGAGAGAGAGAGAGAGACAGAGAGAGACAGAGAGAGACAGAGAGAGACAGAGAGAGACAGAGAGAGACAGAGAGAGACAGAGAGAGACAGAGAGAGACAGAGAGAGACAGAGAGACAGAGAGACAGAGAGACAGAGAGAGACACGGAGAGAGACAGAGAGAGACACAGAGAGACACAGAGAGACACAGGGAGACACAGGGAGACACAGGGAGACACAGGGAGACACAGGGAGACACAGGGAGACACAGGGAGACACAGGGAGAGACAGGGAGAGACAGGGAGAGACAGGGAGAGACAGGGAGAGACGCAGAGAGAGACGCAGAGAGAGACGCAGAGAGAGACGCAGAGAGAGACGCAGAGAGAGACGCAGAGAGAGACGCAGAGAGAGACGCGCAGAGAGACGCAGAGAGACACAGAGAGACACAGAGAGAGTCACAGAGAGAGTCACAGAGAGAGAGAGAGACAGAGAGAGAGACACAGAGAGAGACACAGAGAGAGACACAGAGAGAGACACAGAGAGAGACACAGAGAGAGACACAGAGAGAGACACAGAGAGAGACACAGAGAGAGACACAGAGAGAGACACAGAGAGAGACACAGAGAGAGACACAGAGAGAGACACAGAGAGAGACACAGAGAGAGACACAGAGAGAGACACAGAGAGAGACACAGAGAGCTCTATAACTGCAACACTATAAAGCTGAACACTGCAATCTTCACTGTACTATTTTAATTTTGCACTACCTGTGGGAGCCAGAGTGATACAGCGTGGAAACAGGCCCTTCTGCCCAACTTGCCCCATTTACACAAGTCCCACCTGCCTGGATTTGTACCATAACCCTCTAAACCTGACCTATCCACGTACCTGTCTAGGTGTTTATTAAACCTTATGATAGTGCTTGAGCAGGGCTTGTTTGTCCTCACGCATGGTATGATCTGACTGGGTAGCACACAGACAAAGCCTTTCACAGCATGTTAGTACACATGACAATAACAAACTGGGTATCAATGCCAGGGAAAATATCCTGATCAGATATAGAAACAAGGAACTGCAGATGCTGGTTGATGCACAAAATGACACAGAGTGCTGGAGTAACTCAGCGGGTCAGGCAGCATCTGTGGAGAACGTGGATAGGTGACGTTTCACAGAGTGCTGGAGTAACTCAGTGGGTCAGGCAGCATCTGTGGAGAACATGGATAGGTGATGTTTCGCGTAGTGCTGTAGAAACTCAGCGGGTCAGGCAGCATCTGTGGAGAACATGGATAGGTGACGTTTCACAGAGTGCTGGAGTAACTCAGCGGGTTTCCATAAGGATTATGGAGCCCCGAAAATAGCCTACGTTCCGGGTCGAAACCCTAGATGGTTCGGCCCGATAACGTTGCCTATTTCCAGAAGGGTTTGTGCCCGAAACGTTGATAGGTTTCCTTCACTCCATAGAGTGCTGCTGCACCATAACTCAGCGGATCAGGCAGCATCTGTGGAGAACATGGATAGGTGACGTTTCGGGTCGAGACCCTTCTTCAGACTGAGTTCAATATTGGTTTATCTGAAGAAGGGTCCTGACCCGAAACATCACCTATCCATGTTCTCCACAGATGCTGCCTGACCCGCTGAGTTACTCCAGCACTCTGTGTCTTCTTCCACTGATCTACAATGTCCACCACCACATTTCCAGCAACTGGTATTCCTGCCTCCTTTATTCCGGACAAAATTATGAGAACGGACTTGAACCACCCCCCCAACCCCTGGAAGTCCCCCCAGAAAATGTGCCCCTTAGGCCGGGTGAGGCGGCCGATCTCGGCCTCATCGGGACTTCCGCGGCCGTCGGCGGGTGGAATCTGCCCCCTGCAGCCGGGGCTCTGGAACTGCGGTCCGGCCGGAGCCGGCAGATCCGTTCCCATCGCCGACTTCCGAGGCCGACTTTGCGGGCCGATATCTCGGCTTCCCGTGGGACTAGGCGGACCGTTCCGGTACCGTTGGACTCCTCTCCGTGACCTCTGTTGGTCCGGCAACACGGATAATCTGGAAAGGCTCTGGAACAAATGGTGCCGGAAAATGGGTGGGGGAACGTGTGCTCTGTATGTTAATAAACTTGCCAACATCTGCAGTCTCTCATGTCTGTTACTAAAGAGATGCCAGTGGAACAGAGAGACACATAACATTGAGACATGTACAGGGCCCCAGTGAGACCACACCTGGAGTATTGTGTGCAGTTTTGGTCCCCTAATTTGAGGAAGGACATTCTTGCTATTGAGGGAGCCCAGCGTAGGTTTACAAGGTTAATTCCCAGGATGGCAGGACTGTCATATGCTGAGAGAATGGAGCAGCTGGGCTTGTACACTCTGGAGTTTAGAAGGATGAGAGGGATTCTTATTGAAACATAAGATTGTTAAGGGCTTGGACACACTAGAGGCAGGAAACATGTTCCCGATGTTGGGGGAGTCCAGAACCAGGGGCCACAGTTTCAGAATAAGGAGTAAGCCATTTAGAACGGAGATGAGGAAACACTTTTTCAAGACAGAGAGTTGTGAGTCTGTGGAATTCTCTGCCTCAGAGGGTGGTGGAGGCCGGTTCTCTGGATACTTTCAAGAAGGAGCTAGATCTTAAAGATCGTGGAATCAGGGGATATGGGGAGAAGGCAGGATCGGGGTACTAATTGGGGATGATCAGCCATGATCACATTGAATGGCGGTGCTGGCTATAAGGGCCGAATGGCCTACTCCTGCACCTACTGTCCATTGCTGCATTACAACCTGTTGTGACTACATTTTTCCGAACAGGTGCCACAAAACGTTAAGATATCTCAGTTCAATCAGCTTGCAATCTTCAAATATTGCAGGAGCTTTGCATTGACTGCATAAACATGCACCAAACAGCAGCTGGCAAACTGAAGTCTGCAGATAGACACAAATAGTTGGAGTAACTCAGTGGGACAGGCAGCATCTCTGGAGAGAAGGAATAGGTGACGTTTCGGGTCGAGACCCTTCTTCAGACTCTGTTTAAAAAAACTTGCCCTGCATATCTCACCTTTGCCCCTCTCACCTTAAAGTTTTGCCCTCCAGTTTTGGACACTTCCACCCTGGGGAAACGCTTGTGACTAATCAAGTTTAGGACAGGATAAACATCTTTCAGATAAGAGAGACGTCACACCTGGTGTGAAATCCACTTCAATCGATCAAGTTTCCAGTTTCAGGTAGTCCCTGCTTTCTCCCTCCTTCCCCTTTCCAGCTCTCCCACAGCCCACTGTCTCCACCTCTTCCTTTATTCTTCCCCCCCCTTCCCCCTCCCCCAAATCAGTCTGAAGAAGGGTCTCGACCCGAAACGTCGCCTATTCCTTCACTCCATAGATGCTGCCTCACCCGCTGAGTTTCTCCAGCATTTTTGCACACCTCCACAAACCAGTATTTCTGGCTTGGAGGCAAAAAGTTTCATTTGTTTTTTTCATATTCAAGAGCAAGAGTAAACATTTACAAATGTGTGGCATAGTGGCGCAGCGGGTAGAGCTGCTGCCTCACCGCGCTGGAGACCCCCGGGTTCCATCCTGACCTCAGGTGCTGTCTGTGTGGAGTTTGCACACTCTCCCTGCGACCGGGTGCTGTATCTCTCAATCAATTCAATTGTGAGGTTGTACTTTGGGAGGACAAATTCCCAATCGCGAAACTATAAACTAAACTAAATATAGATCGGGGCACACACAAAAACATTGTGTTAATTAGTTTAATTGCTCAGGGATTGTCAATTCTTGGATTCGATTCCACACTGCACAGTGCAAAGATAGACACAAGAGTGCTGGAGTAACTCTGCAGGTCAGGCAGCATCTGTGGAGAACATGGATACACAGAGTGCTGGAGTAACTCTGCAGGTCAGGCAGCATCTGTAGAGAACATGGATAGGTGACGTTTCACAGAGTGCTGGAGTAACTCAGCGGGTCAGGCAGCATCTATGGAGCTAAGGAAATAGGCAACGTTTCGGGTCGAAACCCTTCCGGGTTTCGGCCCGAAACGTTGCCTATTTCCAGAAGGATTTCGGCCCGAAACGTTGCCTATCTCCTTCGCTCCATAGATGCTGCTGCACCATAACTCAGCGGGTCAGGCAGCATCTGTGGAGAACATGGATAGGTGACGTTTCACAGAGTGCTGGAGTAACTCAGCGGGTCAGGCAGCATCTGTGGAGAACATGGATAGGTGACGTTTCACAGAGTGCTGGAGTAACTCAGCGGGTCAGGCAGCATCTGTGGAGAACATGGATAGGTGACGTTTCACAGAGTGCTGGAGTAACTCAGCGGGTCAGGCAGCATCTGTGGAGAACATGGATAGGTGACGTTTCACAGAGTGCTGGAGTAACTCAGCGGGTCAGGCTGCATCTGTGGAGAACATGGATAGGTGACGTTTCAGATCGGGACTCCCCTACAGACTGAAGAAGGAACGGTTTCTGCGTTGTATCTCTAAGGTCTAAAGTAAGGAGAGATCTCTTCCTGACCTAATTAATTCAGCAGAGGTGCATCACGAGTTTCCTCCCATGACAAAAACAAGAGATGGTTTTGGGTGCAACCAACAAGCTTTGTTCAGAAACCAGTACAATCAATCATCGTTCCACCCATGTTTATTCACAGTCGCCCTGCTTACATCAGGCTCAGAAACTAATGCGTCACTCTGCAGATACAAGGAACTGCAGGTGCTGCAAATTCCAGTGTGACACAAAGTGAAGGAGGAACTCCAGGGTTGTATGGAGGATCATAGTCTTGGGTCCTTCCACTGCTGAACATGGGGGGGGGGGGGGGGGGGGGGGGGGGGGGGGGGGGGGGGGGTGGGTGTGGTGGAGACACCCCTCAAGAATAAGGGAAGGGATTCCATGCCAGTGGGCCACATGAGTGGCAAGGGTGGGAGATACATTCGATACTTATTTACACAAATGTATGTATAGCCTCCGAGAATGTTGGATGGAGTCTTGTAAGGATCATATATTTCTCGAATAGAGAATATGTTGAAATAAAAAAAAAAATAAAAAAAAAGTTGATACGAGTTGCTGACTAAATTGAACGGGTCAAAAGTCACACGCCACTGAAACAGGCCCTTCTTCCCATCTTCCCCATGCCGACCAAAATGCCACATCCATGCTAGAGCAGTCAATACATCTGGAGAACATGGATAGGTGACATTTCAAGTCGCGATCCTTCTTCAGACCAGAGAAAGGTCCCGATCCGAAACTACACCTATCCATTGGTGATGAAAGAACTGCAGATGCTGGAAAACTCGAAGGCAGACAAAAACGCTGGAGAAACTCAGCGGGTGAGGCAGCATCTATGGAGCGAAGGAATAGGCGACGTTTCGGGTCGAGACCCTACTTCCACGTTCTCCAGAGATGCTGCTATCGTGCGGTACAGCGTGGAAACGGACCCTTCGGCTCAACTTGCCCACACCGACCGACATGCCCCATCAACACTAGTCCCACCTGCCTGTGTTTGGCCTACATCCCTCCAAACCTAACCTGTCCTATCTATGTACCTGTCCAAATGTTTTTTGAAATGTTGTGATAGTCCCAGCCTCAACTACCTCCTCTGGCAGCTCGTTCCATACACCCACCACTACTTTGTGTGAAATAGTTGCCCCTCAGGTTCCTACAAAATCCTTCCTCCCCGACCCACAACGCCCTCTAGTTTGTGACTCACTGAGTTACTCGAGCACCTTGCATCTACTTGAATTTTAATTCACATGGATGTCCTTGACAATTCACACGAACATCTTGCATTAAGCAGCCCAACTTGTTGAACAACTCTTCCTTCTGACGTACGTATTATTGTGTTTAAGAAGGAACTGCAGATGCTGGAAAATCGAAAGTAGACAAAAATGCTGGAGGAACTCAGCGGGTGCAGCAGCATCTATGGAGCGAAGGAAATAGGCAACGTTTTGGGCCGAAACCCGGAAGGGTTTCGGCCCGAAACGTTGCCTATTTCCAGAAGGGTTTCGGCCCGAAACGTTGCCTATTTCCAGAAGGGTTTCGGACCGAAACGTTGCCTATTTTCAGAAGGGTTTCGGCCCAAAACGTTGCCTATTTCCTTAGCTCCATAGATGCTGCTGCACCCGCTGAGTTACTCCAGCACTCTGTGAAACGTCACCTATCCATGTTCTCCACAGATGCTGCCCGTCTATGGAGCGAAGGAAATAGGCAACGTTTCGGGCCGAAACCCTTCCGGGATTCGACTTGTACTCGCTAGAATTTAGAAGATTGAGGGGGGGATCTTATAGAAACTTACAAAATTATTAAGAGGTTGGACAGGCTAGATGCAGGAAGATTGTTCCCGATGTTGGGGAAGTCCAGAACAAAGGGTCACAGTTTAAGGACAAGGGGGAAGTCTTTTAGGACCGAGATGACAAAATAAATTTCACACAGAGAGTGGTGAATCTGTGGAATTCTCTGCCATAGAAAAAGTAGTTGAGGCCACCAGATCATTGGCTATATTTAAGAGGGAGTTAGATGTGGCCCTTGTGGCTAAAGGGATCAGGGGGTATGGAGAGAAGGCAGGTATAGGATACTGTACCCGCACGCATGGGCCCCAGCTATGCCTGCCTCTTTGTCGGGTACGTCGAACAATCCTTGTTCAATACATACCAGGGCCCCATCCCCGACCTCTATCTCCGCTACATCGACGACTGCTTTGGTGCCACTTCCTGCACCTACACACAACTGACTGACATCATCCACTTCACCACTAACTTCCATCCGACACACAAATACACCTGGACCATTTCCGACACTTCCCTACCATTCCTTGACCTCACTATCTCCATCGCAGGTGATAGACTTCTGACCGACATCCATTATAAACCCACTGACTCCCATGGCTATCTGGACTACACTTCTTCCCACCCTGCTTCCTGTAAGGACTCCATCCCCTACTCCCAATTCCTCCATCTACGCCGCATCTGCTCCACGGATGAGGCGTTCCACACCAGGGCATCTGAAATGTCCTCATTATTCAGGGAACGGGGGTTCCCCTCCTCCACCATAAATGAGGCTCGCACCAGGGTCTCTTCCATACCCCGCAACACTGCTCTCTCTCCCCATCCCCCCACTCGCAACAAGGGCAGAGTCCCCCTAGTCCTCACCTTTCACCCCACCAGCCGTCACATACAACAAGTAATCCTCCGTCAGTTTCGCCACCTCCAACGTGACCCCACTACTCGCCACATCTTCCCATCTCCCCCCATATCTGCCTTCCGCAAAGACCGCTCCCTCCATAACTCCCTTGTCAATTCTTCCCTTCCCTCTCATACCACCCCCTCCCCGGGCACTTTCCCTTGCAACCGCAAGAGATGCAACACCTGTCCCTTCACCTCCCCCCTCGACTCCATTCAAGGACCCAAGCAGTCGTTCCAGGTGCGACAGAGATTTACCTGTATCTCCTCCAACCTCATCTACTGCATCCGCTGCTCTAGATGTCAGCTGATCTACATCGGGGAGACTAAGCGGAGGTTGGGCGATCGTTTCGCCGAACACCTCCGCTCGGTCCGCAAGAACCAACCTGACCTCCCGGTGGCTCAGCACTTCAACTCCCCCTCCCATTCCCAATCCGACCTCTCTGTCCTGGGTCTCCTCCATGGCCAGAGCGAGCAGCACCGGAAATTGGAGGAACAGCACCTCATATTCCGCCTGGGTAGTCTGCATCCTGGGGGCATGAACATTGAATTCTCCCAATTTTGTTAGCCCTTGCTGTCTCCTCCCATCCCTCAGCCCTCGGGCTCCTCCTCCTCCTTTTTCCTTCCTTCTCCCCGCCACCCCCTATCAGTCTGAAGAAGGGTTTCGGCCCGAAACGTTGCCTATTTCCTTCGCTCCATAGATGCTGCTGCACCCGCTGAGTTTCTCCAGCATTTTTGTGTACCACAGGATACCGAGTTGGATGATCAGCCATGATCATATTAAATGGCAGTGCAGGTGCGAAGGGCCGAATGGCCTACTCCTGCACCTATTTTCTATGTTTCTATATACATATAGATATTTGATTATTCTGTGTTCACACTTCTGGGGAGATGCTAACTGCATTTTGTTGCCTCTGTACTTGTACACTGCACATTGACAATAAAGTTTTGAATCTGAACCTGAAGTTGTGATAGACTCTGTACTTCACAACAGCGATCGTTATTTTTAAGGTGTGTCAGAGTAAAAGTTGACAGTGTGTTATTAAAGTGCAGTAGATACATAAAATTCATTGTAAAAATGCACCGATATCTCAGACCTTGTGATGGTACAATGGAAAGTTAATAAATCACGAAAGCAACATCATTTGATAATACTAGGTAGTCGAAAATGCTGGAGAAACTCAGCGGGTGAGGCAGCATCTATGGAGCGAAGGAATAGGTGACATTTTGGGTCGAGACCCGGAAGGGCTGAGGAAGGAGAGGAGACAGCAAGGGCTAACAAAATTGGGAGAATTCAATGTTCATGCCCGCAGGATGCAGACTCCCCAAGCGGAATATGAGGTGCTGTTCCTCCAATTTCCGATGTTGCTCGCCCGGAAGGGTCTCGACCCGAATCGTCGCCTATTCCTTCGCTCCATAGATGCTGCCTCACCCGCTGAGTTTTTCCAGCACTTTTGCCCACCTTCGATTTTTCCAGCATCTGCAGTTCTTTCTTAATCATTTGATAATACTAATCACAGACTCAAATACAAGGGATTATAAACCAATCAATCTTGTAACTAAACCAGGTTTAGTCACACACACACACACACACACACACACACACACACACACGCACACACACACACACACACACACACACACACGCGCACACACACGCGCACACACACACGCGCACACACACGCGCACACACACGCGCACACACACGCTGGGCCGCCGGGCAGAAAACTTGGCAAAACTAAACGGGTCTGATATCTCTGCGATTGAGTCATGTTGAATCATTCTCAGCGGAAGTGGAAATAAAAAAGTTATCGCCTTGATCTTAATCCTAACATTCAAACATTTGAGACACAACAGAGGAGTTAAAGAACAAGTGTGAAGAAGCATCCTGCTTATTTTAGTCCCTGGACCGACCGATTCACGAGTGTTGTATTGCCGTGACCCCAATGACTTTTACAAACTTCCATCACATAGACCACACTCCCCACCATTGTAGATGTAGCCCAGTCCATCACACACACAACACACTTTCCACCATTGTAGATGTAGCCCAGTCCATCACACACACCACACTCCCCACCATTGTAGATGTAGCCCAGTCCCACACACCACACTCCCCACCATTGTAGATGTAGCCCAGTCCCACACACACACCACACTCCCCACCATTGTAGATGTAGCCCAGTCCATCACACACACACCACACTCCCCACCATTGTAGATGTAGCCCAGTCCATCACACACACCACACTCCCCACCATTGTAGATGTAGCCCAGTCCATCACACACACCACACTCCCCACCATTGTAGATGTAGCCCAGTCCCACACACACCACACTCCCCCACCATTGTAGATGTAGCCCAGTCCATCACACACACCACACTCCCCACCATTGTAGATGTAGCCCAGTCCATCACACACACCACACTCCCCACCATTGTAGATGTAGCCCAGTCCCACACACACCACACTCCCCACCATTGTAGATGTAGCCCAGTCCATCACACACACCACACTCCCCACCATTGTAGATGTAGCCCAGTCCATCACACACACCACACTCCCCACCATTGTAGATGAAGCCCAGTCCCACACACACCACACTCCCCCACCATTGTAGATGTAGCCCAGTCCATCACACACACACACCACACTCCCCACCATTGTAGATGTAGCCCAGTCCATCACACACACCACACTCCCCACCATTGACTCCATCTACACTTCACGCTGCCTCGGGAAAGCAGCCGACATCATCAAAGACTTGTCCCTGTCCCACCCCGGTCATTCCTTCTTCTCCCCGCTCCCGTCCGGCAGAAGGTACAGAAGCTTGAAAGCGCGCACCACCAGACTCAGGAACAGCTTCTTCCCCTCTGTTATCAGGCTTCTGAACGGCCCTTCCATAAGCTAGGGTACTGTCCGATTCACCTCTACCCCATTGCGGACATTGGACTTTGTCTGTGGAACTGATGCGCTACAATGCTGAGAACTATATTCTGCACTCTGTATCTTCCCCTTTACTCTACCTGTTGGACTGGAGTTTGACTTGATTGTATTTATGTGTGGTATTAACTGACATGTTTGGACAGCGTGTAGGACAAAGCTTTTCCCTGTACCTCGCTAAATGTGACAATAATGAACTTAAACCTAAAAGGGTGAAACACAGTTAACAATACTTTTCTTCAAACTGGTATCTTAGAGCAAAGATAGACACAAAATGCTGGAGTAACTCAGCAGGACAGGCAGCGTCTCAATAGACAATAGGTGCAGGAGTACCTTCAAGCCAGCACCGCCATTCAATGTGATCATGGCTGATCATCCACAATCAATACCCCGTTCCTGCCTTCTCCCCATATCTTTAAGAGTCCTATCTAGCTCTCTCTTGAAAGTATCCTGAGAACCCGCCTCCACCGCCCTCTGAGGCAGAGAATTCCACAGACTCACAACAATTCCACAGACTCAAAAAAGTGTTCTAAATGGCTTACCCCAGACTCAAAAAGTGTTTCCTCGTCTCCGTTCTAAATGGCTTACCCCTTATTCTTAAACCCTTAATAATCTTATAGTTCTGGACTCCCCCAACATAGTATACAAGCCAGGGGAGGGGGGGGGGAACGCTTCCCACAGTTCCAGGGTCGAAGGCGTGGCAGCTTCCGCGGAGCAGTCGCTACGAGAGCGGCATTGCTCGGCCTAACCTCCAAGACGCAGCAAAATCTCCGGGACCTTATTTTAGAGTTTGAAAAAAAATTACGTATTGGGCGCCAGGAAACACGGTAAATATATTTGTCGGCGCCAGAAACATGGCGAACTCGCGTACCACCTCGGCTGAGATCTGCCGCATGATGGTGTATGGAGTATGGGGTACAATTTTGGTCGCCTAATTATAGGAAGGATGTCAACAAAATAGAGAGAGTACAGAGGAGATTTACTAGAATGTTGCCTGGGTTTCAGCAACTAAGTTACAGAGAAAGGTTGAATAAGTTAGGGCTTTATTCTCTGGAGCGCAGAAGGTTAAGGGGGGACTTGATAGAGGTTTTTAAAATGATGAGAGGGATAGACAGAGTTGACGTGGATAAGCTTTTCCCACTGAGAGTAGGGAAGATGCAAACAAGGGGACATGACTTGAGAATTAAGGGACAGAAGTTTAGGGGTAACATGAGGGGGAACTTCTTTACTCAGAGAGTGGTAGCTGTGTGGAATGAGCTTCCAGTGAAGGTGGTGGAGGCAGGTTTGTTTTTATCATTTAAAAAGAAATTGGATAGTTATACGGACGGGAAAGGAATGGAGGGTTATGGTCTGAACGCAGGTATATGGGACTAGGGGAGAATACGTGTTCGGCACGGACTAGAAGGGTCGAGATGGCCTGTTTCCGTGCTGTAATTGTTATATGGTTATATGAATTCACCGGGTCATTCGCAAAACAAAGCATTTCACTGTACCTAGGTTCACGCGAGAATGAGGTTCCATTGAATCATTGTCTCTTGGTTGAGCCTTCAACCCACGACATCGGACAAGAATGTCTCGACTGTCAAACTCAATCAAGTCAAAACACCACCAAGAACTGTGTAATATTCAACGGCTGGCGAAACTCAGCGGGTGAGGCAGCATCTATGGAGCGAAGGAATAGGGGTACAGGTACTGATTAAAAATAGCGGAGTCAGGGGATATGGGGAGACGGCAGGAACGGGGTACTGATTGGGGATGATCAGCCATGATCACATTGAATGGCGGTGCTGGCTCGAAGGGCCGAATGGCCTACTCCTGCACCTATTGTCCATTGTCTATTGAATAGGTGACGTTTTGGGTGGAGACCCGGAAAGCATCTACGGAGCGAAGGAATGGGTGACATTTCGGATCGAGACCTGGAGAGCATCTATGGAGCGAAGGAATAGGCGACGTTTCGGGTCGAGACCCTTCCGGGTCTCGACCCGAAACGTCGCCTATTCCTTCGCTCCATAGATGCTGACTCACCCGCTGAGTTTCTCCAGCATTTTTATCTCCCTTCGATTTTTCCCAGAAAAATCCTGCAGTTCTTCCTTAAAAAAAATATTCACCACATGAAACTCGATCTGTTTTGCTTTTTTAATATTGTGGCTTTCGAATCCTTTGTATGCAAATTCCTTGAAATTAATTGCATACGTGTCATTTTTCAGCGCACTGTCTAAAGACGTTAGGAGCTGTGTGCAATCTTGTCTAGTGTGGAATTCATTGCCACAGACGGCTGTGGAGGCCACAAGTCGGTGGATATTTTTAAGGCAGAGATAGAGAGATTCTTGATTAGTGCGGGTGTCAGGGGTTATGGGGAGAAGGCAGGAGAATGGGGTTAGGAGGGAGAGATAGATCAGCTATGATTGAATGGCAGAATAGACTTGATGGGCCGAACGGCCTAATTCTGCTTCTATCACTTATGAGCTTTTGAACAAATCCTCCCAAGAAGATTTGTGTCGGTGGTGAGTGAAGGTCCGAAGGTCGGACAGCTGGCCGGGCTGCCGACCGACCGACGGGGCCACGGGCGAGGCGCTGCTGCTGCTGCTGCTGCACTCCACGGGCTGCACTACGTCGGGACGGGTGAGGTGGGGCCGGACGACCCAACAGTCCCCTCGACCCGAGTAGTAGCGGTCAAATACGGGACAAGGGCGGTCCCGTACTGGACAAACCAATCTAGCCCAATATAACCATATAACAATTACAGCACGGAAAACAGGCCATCTCGGCCCTACAAGTCCGTGCCAAACAACTTTTTCTCCCCTTAGTCCCACCTGCCTGCACTCATACCATAACCCTCCATTCCCTTCTCATCCATATGCCTATCCAATTTATTTTTAAATGATACCAATGAACCTGCCTCCACCACTTCCACTGGAAGCTCATTCCACACCGCTACCACTCTCTGAGTAAAGAAGTTCCCCCTCATGTTACCCCTAAACTTCAGTCCCTTAATTCTGAAGTCATGTCCTCTTGTTTGAATCTTCGGATCTTTGAATATACGGGATATCCCGGCTAATACAGGACAGTTGGCAACCCCTAGTTGAGAGAGGGAGGGAGATCAGACATGATTGAATAATGGTGTAGACTGGAATGAATATTTGACCTCCCAAAGTGTGACTCCTCAAACTAGCTCAATGCTTGGATATTAATCTTCAGCAGACAGGATTTACTGAATGGACACCAGGAACATAATATCACATAGGTTTGTTGTAATGCCACATACAACTTACACCCCAGCGGTATGAATACCGATTTCTCAAACTTCAAGTAACCCTTGATCCCCTCTCTCTCCGTCCCCTCCCCCACCCCACCCAAATCTTGTTGAGTCTCATTGGCTGTAACTGGTTTTCACCTCGCCCACAGCTAACAATGGCCTCTCCTTCATCATCGTTACTTTTTTGCATATCGTTCATTCATTCGAAATCTCTCCACATCACCCTCTATTCCTCTCGTTTCCCTCTCCCCTGACTCTCAGTCTGATAGAAGGGTCTCGACCCGAAAAAGTCACCTATCCATGTTCTCCACAGATGCTGCCTGACCCGCTGAGTTACTCCAGCACTCTGTGAAACGTCACCTATCCATGTTCTCCATAGATGCTGCTGCACCTGCTGAGTTACTCCAGCACTCTGTGAAACGTCACCTATCCATGTTCTCCATAGATGCTGCTGCACCCGCTGAGTTACTCCAGCACTCTGTGAAACGTCACCTATCCATGTTCTCCACAGATGCTGCCTGACCAGCTGAGTTACTCCAGCACTCGGTGAAACGTCACCTATCCATGTTCTCCACAGATGCTGCCTGACCCGCTGAGTTACTCCAGCACTCTGTGAAACGTCACCTATCCATGTTCTCCACAGATGCTGCCTGGCCCGCTGAGTTATGGTGCAGCAGCATCTATGGAGCGAAGGAAATAGGCAACGTTTCAGGGCCGAAACCCTTCTGGAAATAGGCAACGTTTCGGGCCGAAACCCGGAAGGGTTTCGACCCGAAACGTTGCCTATTTCCTTAGCTCCATAGATGCTGCTGCACCCGCTGAGTTACTCCAGCACTCTGTGAAACGTCACCTATCCATGTTCTCCACAGATGCTGCCTGACCCGCTGAGTTACTCCAGCACTCTGTGAAATGTCACCTATCCATGTTCTCCACAGATGCTGCCTGACCCGCTGAGTTACTCCAGCACTCTGCGTCTTCTTTTGTAAACCAGCATCTGCAGTTCCTTGTGCATGCATTTGAACAGATCTAAGACACCCCATTGATATTTTAATTTTGGGTGCCACATTGTCTACTTTGTGCAATGCCATCAATATTTATATTTTACTCTGCTGTTATTTATGCTGCAGCAGCTGACTAACGATATCCCTCGCTCCGACTTCACACCGACGACACCCCTCTTGTAGTCCTGGAGTCACACTGCATGGAAACAGGCCCTTCGGCCCGACTCATCCATGCTGAATGACCAAGATGCCGCATCTAAGCTAAGGGTCCCATTTGCCAGTATTTCGCCCTTGGTTCTTGGTTCCTCTAAAATATTCCAAATGGAACTTAAACTGGTGGTGGTGAAGGGAGGGAGCCCTTTCCTGTCCATTGACCTGTCCACATATCTTTTAAATGGTGTTTTAGCCCCGGCATCAACTGCCTCCTCTGGCAGCTCGTTCCATGCACCCACCGCCCTCCGAGTGAAAATGTTGCCTCTCGGGTTCCTATCAAATCTCCCCCCTTATCCAACAATCTTTTGTCCCCTTTTCACCTCTAGCCTTTGTCACTTACTCCACCCATTTGCTGAGTTACTCCAGCACTGTTGCTCCAGCTCCAGCTCCAGCTCAAGCCTCCAGCCCTGTCTTGTCTCCACTTAACAGGAAAATGATTTGTCCTTTCACCAAGTAGACAAACAGACAGACAGACAGACGTTAGGTTTTCATTACTAAAGAATGTATTTAAGTGGTGGGGGCTGAGAGCTGTTAAACGCTGTCTGTGCAAAGAGGTGGACCCGCCACAAATAACGAACATACATAAGAATGTCAGGAATGTTATTCCCCACCCAGTAGACTTGTGAATTGGGACTGAAGTCAAACCTATGGTGACTCAGAGTGCTGGAGTAACTCAGCGGGTCAGGCAGCATCTGTGGAGCACATGGATAGGTGACGTTTCACAGAGTGCTGGAGTAACTCAGCGGGTCAGGCAGCATCTATGGAGCGAAGGAAATAGGCAACGTTTCGGGCCGAAACCCTTCTGGAAATAGGCAACTTTTCGGGCCGAAACCCGGAAGGGTTTCGGCCCGAAACGTTGCCTATTTCCTTCGCTCCAT
This sequence comes from Leucoraja erinaceus, assembly GCF_028641065.1. Classification (NCBI taxonomy): domain Eukaryota; kingdom Metazoa; phylum Chordata; class Chondrichthyes; order Rajiformes; family Rajidae; genus Leucoraja; species Leucoraja erinaceus. The sequence continues at coordinate 35,252,206 of NC_073398.1, read as the reverse complement.
AGATGCTGCCTGACCCGCTGAGTTACTCCAGCACTCTATGAAACATCACCTATCCATGTTCTCCACAGATGCTGCCTGACCTGCTGAGTAATTCCAGCACTCTGTGCAAAGTGACAGAATGCATTAACAATGTCACTACAAGGCATGTTAACACAACACACCTTGAAACAAAAGTGAAAAAAATCAGGTCAAACCAGCAAATGATATCATGGTGTACCAAGGTGAATCATCGTGATTCATTGTAATAAATGTGCTATCTCACACCAATAAATGTCCTACCTAGGCAGTGCGATAAATAATAACATGGTCTGCTGGCAAAAATAAAAAAAAAAAAAAAAAAGTGCTGGAGTAACTCAGCGGGTCAGGCAGCATCTGTGGAGAACATGGATAGGTGACGTTTCACAGAGTGCTGGAGTAACTCAGCGGGCCAGGCAGCATCTGTGGAGAACATGGATAGGTCTGAAGAATAGTGAAAGGCCTGGATAGAGTGGATGTGGAGAGGATGTTTCCACTAGTGGGAGAGTCTAGGACCAGAGGGCACAGCCTCAGAATTAAAGGATGCTCCTTTAGGAAGGAGATGAGGAGGAATTTCTTCAGTCAGAAGGTGGTGAATCTGTGGAATTCATTGCCACAGACGGCTGTGGAGGCCACAGGTTAGTGGATATTTTTAAGGCAGAGATAGATAGATTCTTGATTAGTGCGGGTGTCAGGGGTTATGGGGAGAAGGCAGGAGAATGGGGTTAGGAGGGAGAGATAAATCAGCCGTGGTTCAATGGCGGAATGAACTTGATGGGCCGAATGGCTCAATTCTGCTCCTATCACTTATGAAGAAAGGTCTTATCCTGAAACATCACCCATTTCTTTTCTCCACAGATGCTGCCTGACCCGCTGAGTTACTTCAGCACTCTGTGAAACATCACCTATCCATGGTCTCCACAGATGCTGCCTGGCCCGCTGAGTTATGGTGCAGCAGCATCTACGGAGCGAAGGAAATAGGCAACGTTTCGGGGCCGAAATCCTTATGGAAATAGGCAACGTTTCAGGCCGAAACCCTTCCGGGTTTCGGCCCGAAACGTTGCCTATTTCCTTAGCTCCATAGATGCTGCTGCACCCGCTGAGTTACTCCAGCACTCTGTGAAACGTCACCTATCCATGTTCTCCACAGATGCTGCCTGACCCGCTGAGTTACTCCAGCACTGTGATGGGTTTTTTTTGGTAAAAACAGCACCTGCAGTTCCTCTGGTTTGCTAGCGGCAATATTGTGGGTGATAGAAATTGAAACAACTGCAGATGCTGTAAATCTGAAATAAAAACAGAAAATGTCGGAAACACTCGGTAGGTCAGTCAGCATCTGTGGAATCTTCACCTCAGACCAGAAGCATTAACCGTTTTGCTTTCCACCGCGTGGTCTGAGCTGCCGACTGTTTTTACTTTAGTCCACTGTCACGTGTACCGAGGTACAGCGTTTGTTGCGTGCTATCCAGTCAGCGGAAAGACAATACACGATCAAAATCAGGCCGTCCACAGTGTACAGATACGCTACAAGTCCAGCAAAGTCAGATACATGATACACCCAAGGACCTCCAATGAGGTAGATGGGAGGTCAGGACCACTCTCTGGTTGGTGATAGGATGTTTCAGTTGTCTGGTAACAGCTGTGAAGATACCAGCATTTTCCATGGATGATATTTGTGGAAACTAATGTCGAACACAAAACGGCCACAGTTCGGCTCACAATGTCTTTGCCACACATAATCCAGAATAAAACTCGTCTCCTCTGACCATATCCACGTGCCCATATAAAACCCTCTTAAACACCACCATCATATCTGCCTCCACCTCCCCATTCGGCGTGTTCCAGGCACCCACCACTCTCTGTGTACAAATATTTATCTTTAGTCTTTTGAGAAACAAGTGTGGATAATAGGCCATTCGGCCCACCGAGGCCATGCTGACCAGTGATCACCCCATAGACTTGCACTACCCTACACATTGGGGAACAATTTACAATTTTACCCGAAGCCAATTAACCTACAAACCTACAGGGAGGAACTGCAGATGCTGGTTTAAACCGAAGATAGACACAAAAAGCTGGAGTAACTCCAGCAGGACAGGCAGCATCTGTGGAGAGAAGGAATGGGTGACGTTTCGGGTCAAGGCCCTTCCAGAGATGCTGCCTGACTCGTTGAGTTACTCCAGTACAGTGTTCAAGAAGGAACTGCAGATGCTGGAAAATCGAAGGTACACCAAATTGCTGGAGAAACTCAGCGGGTGCAGCAGCGTCTATGGAGCGAAGGAAATAGGCAACGTTTCGGGCCGAAACCCTTCTTCAGACTACTCCAGTACGGTGTCTATTTTTGGTATAAACTAGCATCTACTGTTCATGTCTCCCTCTGTCTCTCTCTGTCTCTCTCCCTGTCTCCCTCTCTCCCCCTCTCTCCCTCCCTCCCCCTAAATCATTGAGGGGTGACCTTATTGACGTGTACAAGATCTTGTGGGACACAGATAAAGCTCTCCCCCAAGGGTAGAGGTTTCTAAAACTAGAGGGCACAAGCTTAAGATGAGAGAGAGGAGATTTAAGGAGGATCTCAGGTGCAACATTTTCACTCAGAGGCAATCCATATCCGGAATGAATGGCTGGAAGAAGCTATAGGGCTTTAGGAGACATTGGACAGTAACTCAGCGGGTCAGGCAGCATCTGTGGAGAACATGGATAGGTGACGTTTCACAGAGTGCTGGAGTAACTCAGCGGGTCAGGCAGCATCTGCGGAGAACGTGGATATGTGACCATTCAGGTTGGGACATGAAAACCAACACAGTACACTAACGTGATACAAAGTCGAAATACTACAGTTACTGGGAATCTAAATTAAATCCAGAAAATATTGGAAGAAAATACTATGTACAACTTGATTGTAATCATGTATGGTCTTACCAATGACTGGACAGCTCGCAACAAAAAAGCTTTCTACTGTACATCAGCACATAAGTTCATAAGCAATAGGAGCAGAATTAGGCCATTCGGCCCATCAAGTCTACTCCTCCATTCGACCATGGCTGATCTATCTCTCCCTCTCAACCCCATTCTCCTGCCTTCTCCCCACAACCGATCAAGAATCTGTCGATCTCCACCTACTTTCTATGTTTCTGTGAATTGATCAGCAGAGTTTTTCTACGACAGGTTAAAGAGTATGACCCCAAACACACACAGACCAGCGACCCATCACATTTCCACAACATAGGATAGAAATAAATGAGTATGAAGGAACTGCAGATACTGGTTGACACAAAAGTACTGGAGGTGTACAAGAATGTTGGAGAAACTCAGCGGGTGCAGCAGCATCTATGGAGCGAAGGAAATAGGCAACGTTTCGGCCCAAAACTATGCCCATTTCCTTCGCTCCATTGATGCTGCCTCACCCACTGAGTTTCTCCAGCATTCCTGTCTACCTTCGATTTTCCAGCATCTGCAGTTCCTTCTTAAGCAAAAGTGCTGGAGTAACTCAGCAGGGTCAGGCAGCATCTCTGGAGTAAAAAGAATAGGTGACGTTTCGGGTCGAGGCCCTTCTTCAGACTGAAAGACTCAAATTTTCAGCAACAAACAACTGCAGATAGACAATAGACAATAGGTGCAGGAGTAGGCCACACGGCCCTTCGAGCCAGCACCACCCTTCAATGTGATCATGGCTGATTAAGTATTCAGAGAACCTGCCTCCACCGCCCTCTGAGGCAGAGAATTCCACAGACTCACAACTCTGTGAGATAAAGTGTTTCCTCGTCTCCGTTCTAAATGGCTTACTCCTTATTCTTAAACTGCGGCCCCTGGTTCTGGCCTCCCCCAACATCGGGAACATGTTTCCTGCCTCTAGCGTGTCCAAACCCTTAACAATCGTATATGTTTCAATAAGATACCCTCTCATCCTTCTAAACTCCAGAGTGTACAAGCCCAGCCGCTCCATTCTCTCAGCATATGACAGTCCCTCCATACCGGGAATTAACCTGGTAAACCTACGCTGCACTCCCTCCATAGCAAGAATGTCCTCCCTCAAATTAGGGGACCAAAACTGCATACAATACTCCAGGGCACATAAAAATGCTGGAGAAACTCAGCGGGTGCAGCAGCATCTATGGAGCTAAGGAAATAGGCAACGTTTCGGGCCGAAACCCTTCTGGAAATAGGCAACGTTTTGGGCCGAAACCCTTCTGGAAATAGGCAACGTTTCGGCCCGAAACCCTTCTGGGTTTCGGCCCGAAACGTTGCCTATTTCCTTCGCTCCACAGATGCTGCTGCACCCGCTGAGTTTCTCCAGCATTTTTGTGTACCTTCGATTTTCCAGCATCTGCAGTTCCTTCTTAAACACAATACTCCAGGTGTGGTCTCACTAGGCCCCTGCTGGTCAACACACACACACACGCACACACACACACCTGAGCCATTTTCTGAGAAGATTTCCACAGGTAATATCACCTGGAATTTTACATTGGGCAGAAGGAGGTTTACATTGTACACTATGAGTGAGTTTCCACAATAACGGCTAGCATCGAAGAAGTATCAGTCTGAAGAAGGGTCACTAGATACGAGTGTTTTCCTGTCACTTGTCCCAGATAGAACAATGACATTCTTGCTTGCAGCAGCACGACACATAAACATAGTACACTGTAAACAATGTCATAAATGAGAAAAAAATGTCCTGACCCGAAACGTCACCTATCCATGTTCTCCACAGATGCTGCCTGACCCGCTGAGCTACGGTGCAGCAGCATCTATGGAGCGAAGGAAATAGGCAACGTTTCGGGACCGAAATCCTTCTGGAAATAGGCAACGTTTCAGGCCGAAACCCTTCCGGGTTTCGGCCCGAAACGTTGCCTATTTCTTTAACTCCATAGATGCTGCCTGACCCGCTGAGTTACTCCAGCACTCTGTGAAACGTCACCTATCCATGTTCTCCACAGATAATAGACAATAGGTACAGGAGTAGGCCATTCAGCCCTTCAATGTGATGATGGCTGATCATCCCCAATCAGTACCCCGTTCCTGCCTTCTCCCCATATCCCCTAACTCCACTATCTTCAAGAGCCCCATCTAAGTCTCTGTCTTGCTGCCTGACCCGCTGAGTTACTCCAGCACTCTGTGAAACGTCACCTATCCATGTTCTCCACAGATGCTGCCTGACCCGCTGAGTTACTCCAGCACTCTGTGAAACGCCACCTATCCATGTTCTCCACAGATGCTGCCTGACCCGCTGAGTTACTCCAGCACTCCTGTGTCTATCCTTGGTATAAAACCGCATCTGCGTTTCCTTGTTTCCACACAGCAGCGTCAAACCTCGAGTCTGTTCTGTGAGTTTAAAGACCTGAAACACTGGCTGAGAATTAGCACACAGAAGCTAAAACATGATTGCAATCCCAATTCCACACGGCTGAAAGTTTGTTGTTATGTTACAGGTCGAAGATAAGGTTGGGGGGAAGAAAAGAAAACTGGTCCCGGTAGAATGGAGGGTGGGTTTTACCTGCGGTTTCTCCTCGGTTCTTGGAGCGATTGGAAGCAGCCAACTCTCTCTCGTTCAACGTGTATCCTGGCACTCACTGTTCTATCGGCCTCCTGACTCCCCGAGTTACTGATTAATTCTCGCGCTGGAGCGTCCTCTCATTTCCAGGCAACTGGGGATTTTTGTTTTAAAGTCTCTCTGGATGTTGCAGGCTCCCCGAGCACAGAGAGGATGTCCCCACACACTCACACACACACACCTCAGACTGCAGCCTCTCAACACAAGGCGTCTTTAAGGGCGGAGCACTTTTGAAATGGAATGGAAAAATATGCCACCTCTTTAAAGCAGGGTATTAATGAGAGATGATATCATCGCTAGCTGCGGTTGCAATGAGTTAGGAGAGGGTGTGTGTTAAAATCAGTACAACTCCACCTCGTTGGTTTATTCGTTACAAAGCCACCCCCCCCCCTCCCTTATCTGTGCAAAATCAGTGTTTACTTCGACTGTAAATAAAGGTTTCATCTTAAAAATCGAGATCCCTAAAAGGTAGAAATCTCAAACGTTGGAGGGGGAGGGGGGAGGGGGTTTAATAGGAACCTGAGGGGTCACATTTTCCCACACAGAGGGTGGGGGGTGTATGGAACAAGCTGCTGCCGGAGGAGGTAGTTGAGGCTGGGACTATCCCCACGTTTAAGAGACAGTTAGACAGGTACATATGGATAGAACAGGTCCCACCACCTCCCCTGGCAGAATATTCCAAATATCAGCTGCTCACCATATTTTGAAAAAGAGCTTGGACAATAGACAATGGGCGCAGGAGTAGGCCATTCGGCCCTTCGAGCCAGCACCGCCATTCGCTGTGATCATGGCTGATCATCCACAATCAGTATCCCGTTCCTGCCTTCTCCCCATAATCCCCTGACTCCGCTATCTTTAAGAGCCGTATCTAGCTCCCTCTTGAAAGCACCCAGAGAACCGGCCTCCACCGCCCTCTGAGGCAGAGAATTCCACACTCACAACTCTCTGGGTGAAAAAGTTTTTCCTCATCTCCATTCTGAATAGCTTACTCCTTATTCTTAAACTGTGTGGCCCATGGTTCTGGACTCCCCCAACATCGGGAACACGTTTCCTGCCTCTAGCGAGTCCATCCCTTAATAATCTTATATGTGTCAATGACATATCCTCTCATCCTTCTAAACTCCAGAGTGTACAAGCCCAGCCGCTCCATTCTCTCAGCTTATGACAGTCCCGCCATCCCAGGAATTAACCTGGTGAACCTACGCTGCAATAGCAAGAATGGCCTTCCTCAAATTAGGGGACCAAAACTGCACACAATACTCCAGGTGTGGTCTCACTGGGCAGGTGGGACTAGTGTAGATGGGGCAGGTAGGGCTGAAGGGCCTGTTTCTACACTGTATCACTTCTGTGACTCCACTGTGAGGTACAAAAAACAAGAGACAAAGTGCTGGAGTAACTCAACAAGTCAGGCAGCATCTCTGGAGAACATGCCTGCCCCTCCGAGCTACTCCAGCACTTTTTGTAAACCAACATCTGCAGTTCCTTCTTGAACACAATGAAGGTCTTGCTTGTAGCAGCATCTCAGGCCCATGGGCTAGGATGCACGCACCAAACCAACTTGGATGAAAATTAGACATAACATTTCTAAAAGAAAGAATAAGAAATGGACCCGTTGGTGGAGCTGCTGACTCTAACAGCACCAGAGACCCTGGTTCGATCCTGACTACTGGTGCTGTCTGTACGGAGTTTGTTTGTTCTCCCTGTGACTGCGTGGGTTTTCTCTGGGCGCTCCGGTTTCCTCCCACACTCTAAAGACGTACAGGCATGTAAGCAGACTGATTCCTGGGATGTCAGGACTGTCTTATGAAGAAAGACTGGATAGACTTGGTTTATACTCTCTAGAATTTAGGAGATTGAGGGGGGATCTTATAGGAACTTACAAAATTCTTAAGGGGTTGGACAGGCTAGATGCAGGAAGATTGTTCCCGATGTTGGGGAAGTCCAGGACAAGGGGTCACACAGTTTAAGGATAAGGGGGAAATCTTTTAGGACCGAGATGAGGAGAACTTTTTCCACACAGAGAGTGGTGAATCTCTGGAACTCTCTGCCGCAGAGGGTAGTTGAGGCCAGTTCATTGGCTATATTTAAGAGGGAGTTAGATGTGGCCCTTGTGGCTAAGGGGATCAGAGGGTATGGAGAGAAGGCAGGTACGGGATACTGAGTTGGATGATCAGCCATGATCATATTAAATGGTGGTGCAGGCTCGAAGGGCCGAATGGCCTCTACTCCTGCACCTAATTTCTATGTAAGCTGTAAAATTGTCCCTAGTGTGTGTAGGATAGTGTTACAGTACGGGGTGATCGCTGGTCGGCACGGACTGGCTGGGCCGAAGGGCCTCTTTCCGTGCTGTATCTCTAAAGTATAAAGTCTGAAGTCTACTGTTCTATATTCTATCTTTTCTTCAGCTGCCACAGACTCAATGGACCGAATGGTCTCATTTTTCTCCGATTTTGTTTCTAAAAGATCTGAATTTAAAAAAATATACACAAAACTAGAACAAGGCAAAAAGCTCTTCAGTTATTCACAGCTTCTATTCGGTGTCTGAAGAAGAGTCTCAACCTGAAACATCACCTGGAGAAACTCAGCGGGTGCAGCAGCATCTATGGAGCGAAGGAAATAGGCAACGTTTCGGGCCAAAACCCTTCTTCAGACGAAGAAGGGTTTCGGCCCGAAACGTTGCCTATTTCCTTCGCTCCATAGATGCTGCTGCACCCGCTGAGTTTCTCCAGCTTTTTTTTTGTGTAACCTTCGATTCTCCAGCATCTGCAGTTCCCTCTTAAACACTGAAACATCACCTGTTGCTTCTCTCTAGAGATGCTGCCTGACCCGCTGAGTTACTCCGGCTATTTGTGTCTGTCTTTAGCTTGTATTCATGAATTTGTCAAGATTCTGCTACATGCCACCAGAGGATCCTCTAGTGCTTCTACTCTGGTGCTGTAGAGAGCATCTTGTCCGGTAACATCTCGATCTGGTTTGGGAACAGCTCTGCCCTTCACAGGAAGGCTCTGCAGAGAGTAGTGCGTTCGGCCGAACACACTATGGGAACTACACTCACCTATACACCAGGAGGTGCAGACCCAGAGCCAGCAACATAATGGGGGACCTCTACGCCCCCAGCAACGGACTGTTCCAGCTGCTACGGTCAGGCAAACGCCTCCACTGTCACGCTGCGAAAACAGAGCGGATGAGACGGAGTTTCTTCCCACAGGCCGTCAGGACAGTAAACTCTGATCTCACCAGGGACTAATTGACTGTTGTGTGTGTTTTTTTATTTTTTCGAAAACGTAAATACTGGTTCTGTTCTGTTCTGTTGTTTTGCACAATTCCGCAGGCATCGCCACTTTCATTTCACTGTCCATCCTGTATGTGTATGTGACAAATAAACTTGACTTGACCTGTGCGATCTCTCTGTGAAGTCCGACCCATTATTTACATCAGGGAAATGCAACAATGCAGCAGAACCTACACTTGTGTAGAACTGAACTGCATACATTAGTCACGAAGCAATCCTGAAAGAGCTGCGAGATTTGCCATTGAAATGTAAATCTTCCCTCCTTTTGCACCTTTAATGGTAGTTGTGGACATTTTGTTCTGCAGCTAATTGTAGGGATAACAGTTGTTTGAGAAAGAGCCGCCGATGCCGGAACAATCGAAGGTGGACAAAAGTGCTGGAGACACTCAGTGGGGGAGGCAGCATCCAGATGATCATGTCCACCCTTCATTGGCATTTCCTGAATCAGTTTCTCCGAGTTCAATCATCCCAAACGGAGGAGATAAGATCAAAATGTTCTTACACACAAGGCATTCGACATCTGCTCAGACAGAAACAGGATGGCACTTGCTTCAATGTGGTGTCAACCTGCAGAACCACATTCCTGGTGAGATCAGCAAAGATCTTTGCTATAAGATCTTTGGAGATCAGTATGCCAGTGGAGGAGAAACAAAGGACTGCAGATGCCAGGATGTTCATAAGTTCACGTGATAGGAGCCAGCATTAGGCCATTCGGCCCATCAAGTCTACTCCGCTGGGGATAGACACAAAAAGCTGGAGTAACTCAGCGGGACAGGCAGCATCTCTGGAGAGAAGGAACGGGTAATGTTTCGGGTCGAGACCCTTCTTCAGTCTTGGCTGATTTATCTCTCCCTCCTAACCCCATTCACCTGCCTTCTCCCCATAACCTCTGACATTAGAACGGAGACGAGGAAACACCTTTTCTCACAGAGAGTTGCGAGTCTGTGGAATTCTCTGCCTCAGAGGGCGGTGGAGGCTGGTTCTCTGGATGCTTTCAAGAGAGAGCTAGAGAGGGCTCTTATAAATAGCGGAGTCAGGGGATATGAGGAGAAGGCAGGAACGGGGTACTGATTGGGGATGATCAGCCATGATCACATTGAATGGCGGTGCTGGCTCGAAGGGCCGAATGGCCTCCTCCTGCATCTATTGTCTATTGACACCCACACTAACCCGTAAACTAATGTTTACCAGGATGTTGCCGGAACTCGAGTGGCCTGAGCTACAGGGAGAGGTTGAGCAGGCTGGGACTCTACACCTTGGAGCACAGGAGAATGTGGTGTGATCTTATGGGGAGGTGTATAAAATCATCAACGTACAAACTCCGCACTTGTAGACTTGCTGCCAGATTCAGGGACAATAAGATCATAAAATTCGCGGATGACACAACAGTGGTGGGACTCATCAGCGGAGATGACGAATCAATTTACAGGGAGGAAGTAAAACAACTAGTGGACTGGTGCGGCAAAAACAATCTAGAATTAAATGTCGACAAAACGAAGGAGATGGTTGTCGACTTCAGGAGGGCGCAGCCAAAGCATATACCCCTCAACATCAGTGGCACTACGGTGAAGAGAGTGGAGAGCATAAAGTTCCTCGGTGTGCAAATTACAGACAGTCTCACCTGGTCCAGGAACACCACTGGGATTGTCAAACGGGCCCATCAGCGACTGCACTACCTGCGGAAACTCTAACAGGCCTCACTCCCTACCAACATCCTCAGGACTTTCTACATGGGTATGGTGGAGTCTGTACTCACGTACTGCATAAATACGTGGTACTCCACCTGCAACTGCTTGGACAGGAAGGCTCTGCAGAGGGTAGTGAGGGGAGCAGAGAGGATCATTGGCGTCTCCCTACCCTCGGTACAAGAACTGTTCCAGAGCCGCTGTCTGAAAAAAGCTCTGAGAATAGCTAAGGACAAACTGCACCCCCTCCACATACACCTGGATCTCCTGCCATCAGGCAAGAGATATCGAAGCATCAAAGCCCGGACTACAAGACTGCTAAACAGCTTCCTACCACAGGCTGTGAGGCTGCTAAACAGTCACTCTGTACTCACAGTCACCTGATTCTGCGGCTGGCACGGCCACTTTAATAACTGGCACTGGCCACTCAAATCAGCTGCCCCGGACATTTTTATGATTGGTTTTACTGTATTTTAACGTTGTGTTTTACCTGCTTTTAACTATTTATTTATACTGTTCCATCAGGGACTGGATTGTTTTTAGTGTTATTATGTGTGGAATGTTTTAAATTTCATGTGCGATGCTCCGCTATTCACTGGGAAACGTCTTTTCATTTTGCACTGTACAACTGTTGCTTGCAAGATGACAATAAAGGTTGATTGATTGATTAATTGATTGATTGATTGATTGAGAACCCGTAGTCGGGATCGAACCCGGGTCTCCGGCGCTGTAAGGCAGCAACCCTACCGCTGCGCACCGTAAGCACTATGTCACGACGCAGTGAATGAACACAGCGGAAGGGCCTCTGAGAATTTTTTTTTCCACAGTACCCATTTAGCATACATTTTTTACACCCTGTTTCCATCAATGGTGTGGATCTGCAGTTTAGCAGGGAGTACAAATCCCTTGGTAGACAAAAGTGCTGGAGAAACTCAGCGGGTACAGCAGCATCTATGGAGTGAAGGAATAGGTGACGTTTCGGGCCGAGACAATAGACAATAGGTGCAGGAGTAGGCCATTCGGTCCTTCGAGCCAGCACCGTCATTCAACGTGATCATGGCTGATCATCCCCAATCAGTACCCCGTTCCCACCTTCTCTCCATATCCCCTGACTCCGCTATTTTTAAGAACCCTATCTAGCTCTCTCTTGAAAGTATCCAGAGAACCCGCCTCCACCGCCCTCTGAGGCAGAGAATTCCACAGACTCACCACCCTCTGTGTGAAAAAGTGTTTCCTCATCTCTGTTCTAACCAAGATGTCTGACCAACATGTTCCATCTACACGAGTCCCACCTGCCCGCATTTGGCCCATATCCCCTGCAAACTTGTCCTATCCATCTAAACCTGTTTAAGAAAGAACTGCAGATGCTGGAAAAAGGTAGACAAAAAATGCTGCTGGGTGAGGCAGCATCTATGGAGCGAGGGAAATAGGCAACGTTTCGGGCCGAGACCCTTCTTCAGACGTTTCGGATCGAGACCTGGAGAGCATCTATGGAGCGAAGGAATAGGCGACGTTTCGGGTCGAGACCCTTCCGGGTCTCGACCCGAAACGTCGCCTATTCCTTCGCTCCATAGATGCTGCCTCACCCGCTGAGTTTCTCCAGCATTTTTGTCTACCTTTGCAAACTGGAACTGCACGCCAGTCAGCCATTTGAACTCTCCAGTTGTAGGGCAGATCTATATCCTAATTACAGCAGCAGCCTTAGTCTTGTAACCAAGAGATCTTTATTCAGTAACTATTAATTGTTGTATAGAACTTATCAATTGACACCCCAGCTCAGCGGTTAGGTTACCAAACTAATATCCATAGGCTTGGATTATACCGCGGGGGGTATGGGTTTTGATTCCACCGTGGTGAATGGAACATAGAAAAGTGTACCAGGACAAAACACGAAACGATGAAAGGAATAGATCGGGTAGATGGCAGTAGATGCACAGAGTCTCTTGCCCAGAGTAGGGGAATCGAGGACCAGAGGACACAGGTTCAAGGTGAAGGGGAAAAGATTTATAGGAATTTGTTGCACACAAAGGGTGGTGGGTGTATGAAACGAACTGCCGGAGGAGGTGGTTGAAACATAGAAACATAGAAATTAGGTGCAGGAGTAGGCCATTCGGCCCTTCGAGCCTGCACCGCCATTCAATATGATCATGGCTGATCATCCAACTCAGTATCCCGTACCTGCCTTCTCTCCATACCCCCTGATCCCCTTAGCCACAAGGGCCACATCTAACTCCCTCTTAAATATAGCCAATGAACTGGCCTCAACTACCCTCTGTGGCAGAGAGTTCCAGAGATTCACCACTCTCTGTGTGAAAAAAGTTCTTCTCATCTCGGTTTTAAAGGATTTCCCCCTTATCCTTAAGCTGTGACCCCTTGTCCTGGACTTCCCTAACATCGGGAACAATCTTCCTGCATCTAGCCTGTCCAACCCCTTAAGAATTTTGTAAGTTTCTATAAGATCCCCTCTCAATCTCCTTGAGGCAGGGACTATCCTAACGTTCAAGAAACAGTTAGACAGGTACATGGATGGATAGGACAGGTTTGGAGGGATATGGACCTAGTGCAGGCAGGTGGGATTAGTGTAGATGGGACATGTTGGTCGGTGTGGGCAAGTTGGGCTGAAGGGCCTGTTTCCACACTGTATCACTCTATGACAGCGCTGGAGAAACTCAGCGGGGCAGGCAGCATCTCTGGAGAAAAACTATAGGTGACGTTTCGGGTCGAGACCCTTCTTCAGACTCACCTGACATGTCACCAGTGTGTTCCCTCCACAGATGCTGCCCCTAGAGTCATCCAGTGTGGAAACGGGCCCACCTGCCCTACTTGCCAACACCGGCCAACATGTCCCATCTACATTAGTCCCACCTGCCTGCGCTTGGTCCATATCCCTCCAAACCTGTCCTATCCATCCATGTACCTGTCTAACTGTTTCTTGCAGGTTGGGATAGTCCCAGCCTCAACTACCTCCTCTGGCAGCTTGTTCCATACACCCACCACCCTCTGTGTGGAAAAAGTTACCCCTCAAATGAATCTTCATGAGCATTCAGGAAAATGCTGATGAGTTTTACAGGTGTGTCATATACGGCAGTCTGATTGCCCTTGAAAGATTTCTCATGTTAAATTGCTCTGGCTTTTATGAGACTCAAGAACTGCCAATATCATAGTTTGGTTTCGTTTAAGAGATACAGTCCGGCAACAGGCCCTTCGGCCCACTGAGTCCATGCCGACCAGCTGTCCCTCCACACTAATACTATCCTACCCACACCAGGGACAATTTACATTGACACCAAGCCAATTAACCTACAAACCTGCACGTCTTTGGAGTGTGGGAGGAAACCGAGGCTGGGGAAAGTGAAACAAGAGATATAGACGGTGATGTGGAGAGATATGGAATAAATCAATGTAAGATATATCTCTCGTTTCCCTCTCCCGACTCAGTCTGAAGAAGCATCACCCATCGCTTCCCCCCAGAGAGGCTGCCTGTCCCGCTGAGTTACTCCAGCTTTTTGCATCCATCTTCGGTTTAAACCAGCATCTGCAGTTCCTTCCGACACAGGGGCTGTACCTATACAGGTTGCCATGTGGACACCTCTCACGTACAGAGTTAAAGCAAATACTGTTTATGGTGAAATCCAGTTGAGGAGGGCTGACTAATGCACAGAAACGTTTACTTTTAGTTTCAGTTTCAGAGATACAGCGCGGAAACAGGCCCTTCGGCCCACCGAGTCCGTGCCGACCAGCGATCCCCGCACACTAACACAATCCTACACACACTATGGACAATTTTTACATTTACACCAAGCCAATTAACCTACAAACCTGCACGCCTTTGCAGTGTGGGAGGAAACCGAAGATCTTGGAGAAAACCCACGCAGGTCACGGGGAGAACGTGCAAACTCCGTACAGACAGCGCCCGTGGTCAGGATCGATCCGGGTCTCTGGCGCTGTGAGGCAGCAACTCTACCGCTGCACCACCGTGGTGCTGAACAAGCACAATGAAAAGAAGGCACAAGCAACTGGAGATGCTGGAATATCGAGGAAAAAACCAAAATGCTGGAGGAACTCAGCGGGCCAGGCAGCATCTGTGGAGGGAAATGGACAGATGACCCTTGGTCTCGACCCGAAACGTCGCCTATTCCTTCTCTCCATAGATGCTGCTGCACCCGCTGCCTCTCCAGCATTTATGTCTAGCTGACTTGATATCTGGCTGGATGTTTCTTCATTGCTTCTGGGTGTGAAAGTCCCTCTCCCACTCATTCTCGTAAACCTCCTCTGGACCCTCACCAGTGCCAGCGCATCCTTCCAAAGCTGCTCGCAATATTCCAAATGGCAGTAAGAGGTGTGGGTGGCACCCTGGTGCAGAGTTAGAGTCGCTGCCTCACAGCGCCGGAGACCCGGGTTCGATCACGACTACGGGCGCTGTCTGTACGGAGTTTGCACGTTCTGCCCGTGACCTGCGTGGGTTTTCTCCGGGTGCTCCGGTTTCCTCCCACACTCCAAAGGCGTGCAGGTTAATTGGCTTCGGTAAAATTGCAAAATTGCCCCCCTAGTGTGTAGGATAGTGGGGTGATCGCTGGTCGGCATGGGGCGACGTTTCAAGTCAAGTCTTATGTGTATGTGATAAATAAAGTTGACTTGAAGGGCCTGTTTCCGCACTGTATCTCTAAACTAAAGCACAGTCCCCCATCAGTCTGAAGAAGGGTCTCGACCCGAAATGCACAACAAAGCATTTCACTGTACCTAGGTTCCTGCGAGAATAAAGATCCATTGAATAGAAACATAGAAATTAGGTGCAGGAGTAGGCCATTCGGCCCTTCGAGCCTACACCGCCATTCAATATGATCATGGCTGATCATCCAACTCAGTATCCCGTACCTGCCTTCTCTCCATACCCTCTGATCCCCTTAGCCACAAGGGCCACATCTAACTCCCTCTTAAATATAGCCAATGAACTGGCCTCAACTACCCTCTCTGTGGCAGAGAGTTCCAGAGATTCACCACTCTCTGTGTGAAAAAATTTCTTCTCATCTCGGTTTTTAAAGGATTTCCCCCTTATCCTTAAGCTGTGACCCCTTGTCCTGGACTTCCCTAACATCGGGAGCAATCTTCCTGCATCTAGCCTGTCCAACCCCTTAAGAATTTTGTAAGTTTCTATAAGATCCCCTCTCAATCTCCTAAATTCTAGAGAGTATAAACCAAGTCTATCCAGTCTTTCTTCATAAGATAGTCCTGACATCCCAGGAATCAGTCTGGTGAACCTTTTCTGCACTCCCTCTATGGCAATAATGTCCTTCCTCAGATTTGGAGACCAAAACTGTACGTAATACTCCAGGTGTGGTCTCACCAAGACCCTGTACAACTGCAGTAGAACCTCCCTGCTCCTATACTCAAATCTTTGTCTCATTGTCTCCTGTTGAAGCCTTCAACCCACGACATCAGACTCGGACAAGAATGTCTCGACTGTCAAACTCAATCAAGTCAAGAATTGTGTAATATTCACCGGCTGTAGAAACTCAGCGGGTGAGGCAGCATCTATGGAGCGAAGGAATAGGTGACGTTTTGGGTTGAGACCCGGAAGGGTCTCGACCCGAAACGTCACCTATTCCTTCGCTCCATAGATGCTTTCCGGGTCTCGACCTGAAACGTCACCTATTCCTTCGCTCCATAGATGCTGCCTCACCCACTGAGTTTCTCCAGCATTTCTATCTACCACAGTCACCTGAAGGTCTTCAGTGGATCAAGAAAGCAGCTCACTACTGCCATCGTAAGGGCACTCGGGGATGAACGACAAATCCAACGACACTTGGATCTTGGAAAATAAATAGGGAGCAGGTGTATCTGTAGAAAGTAAATTTGATGAGACCATAATCAATTACATAGATCAATTACAGAGAGACGGAGTTATTGGGCGATGATGTCAGTTGATCAGAGGTGATCGAGGCAGATTCGTGGCATTTAAGAGACTTTTAGACAAACACATGAATATGCAGGTACACAAAAATGCTGGAGAAACTCAGCGGGTGCAGCAGCATCTATGGAGCGAAGGAAATAGGCAACGTTTTGGGCCGAAACCCTTCTTCAGAATATGCAGGGATTGGAGGGATATGGATTATGTGCCCGCAGATAAGAGTTGGGCACAATTGCTGGAGTAACAATCGCTGTGGATCAGGCAGTGTCTCTGGAGAGCATGGGTAGGTGACGTTTTGGTCGAGACCCTTCAGACCCAACCTGAAGCTGGCATGTATTTCAAGGGGGCCTGAATACAAAAACAGGGATGTAATGCTGAGGCTCTATAAGGTGCTGGTAAAGGCCGCATTTGGGATATTGTCAGCAATTTTGGTCCCCATATCTGAGGAAGGATGTGCTGTTCTCTGGAGAGTGTCCAGAGGAGGTTTACGAGAATGATCCCAGGAATGAGTGGATTAACCTAGGATGAGTGTTTGACGGCACTGGGCCAGTACTCGCTGGAGTTTAGAAGGATGAGGTGGGGGGGGGACCTCGTTGAAACTTACAGAATAGTGAAAGTCCTGGATAGAGTGGATGTGGAGAGGATGTTTCCACTAGTGGGAGAGTCCGGGACCAGAGGTCACAGCCTCAGAATTAAAGGACATTCTTTTAGGAAGGAGATGAGGAGGAATTTCTTTAGTCAGAGGGTGGTGAATCTGTGGAACTCTTTGCCACAGACGGCTGTGGAGGCCACAAGTCAGTGGATATTTTTAAGGCAGAGATAGATTCTTGATTAGTAAGGGTGTCAGAGGTTATGGGGAGAAGGCAGGAGAATGGGGTTGAGAGGGAGAGATAGATCCGCCATGGTGGAGTAGACGTGATGGGCTGAATGGCCTAATTCCACTCCTTATGGAGCGTCACATATCCAAGTTCTCCAGCGATGCTGTTCAGATACTGCAGCAGTTTGAATCCTTTTGTGCATTCACAAGGATCTGCAGTTCCCTGTTTCTACAGATAAGAGTTGGTCTTGGCATCAAACTTTGCCAACAGATCCTAGACATGCCTAACCCTGGAATTATCCCTTCAGCATTAGCCTTGCCAAGTTCTCTCTCCCTGTTATCTGTTTCAGTATGTGGTGCTGTTTGCTGATGGGTGTTTAAGGCTGCAGCATGGTATAGATCAGATGGCAAGTTGTGCGGTTGTTGCAGATGGGATTCACTGCTGCAAAGTGCGAGGTGATGCATTTTGCCAAGTCAAACACAGTATGGTGTTTAAGAAGGAACTGCAGATGCTGGAAAACCAAAGGTAGACAAAAGTGTTGGAGGAACTCAGCGGGTGAAGGCAGCATCTATGGAGCGAAGGAATGGGTGATGTTTCGGGCCGAGACCCGGAAGGGTCTCGGCCCGAATCGTCGCCTATTCCTTCGCTCCATAGATGCTTTCCAGGTCTCGACCCAAAACGTCACCTATTCCTTCACTCCGTAGATGCTGCCTCACCCGCTGAGTTTCTCCAGCACTTTTGTCTACCCACATACAGTATGGGCTGTATACAGCAAACAGTACTGGGATGTACAGTGAAGCAGTTGGTACAGCTGCTGCCTCACAGACCCAGCTTATATCTGACCCCAGGTGCTGTTTATCAGTCTGAAGGGTCTCGACCCAAAACGTCACCCATTCCTTCTCTCAGAGATGCTGATGTATTCCAGCATTCTGTGTCTATCTTCAGTTTAAACCAGCATCTGCAGTTCCTACCTACATGCTGTTTATACCATTATGTTTAGTTTTAGTTTAGTTTAGAGATACCACGCGGAAACAGGCCCTTCACTCCACCGGGTCCGCGCCGACCAGCGATCCCCGCACATTAACACTATCCTATACCCACTAGGGACAATTTTCTTTTTTACATTTACTAAGTCAATTAACCTTCTTCAGCAAGTATTTCATTGTTCAGTTTCGGCATGTAGGACAATATAAAGCGCTCTTGTCTCTTACTTGCTGTCTGTGTGGAGTTCGCACGAGACCGTGCGGCTTTCCTCACACATCCCAAAGACGAGCAGAGTTAAGGGCCTTTCCCACTGTACGAGGTAATTAAAGAGTTCCCCCGAGGTTTCCATCAATTTGAACTCGGAGAATTACGGTAATGGCCGCTCGTAGGTACTCGGGGCTCCCGTAGACATTTTTCAACATGTTGAAAAATCTTCCCGAGCTTACCGCGTTTCCCGAGTACCTGCCTTTAGCGTTACGAGCCGCTAAGAGACGTCCCCGAGGTCCGACATACCCGCTACGTACATACCACGAGTTTGATTTTTTTTTCCAACTCGGGATAGTTTTTGAATTAGCTCGTACAGTGGGACAGTCTCGACAGAGGTTGATTGGTTTTTGTAGAAATTCCCCCTAGTGTGGAGGGAGTGGATGGGAAAGCAGGATCACATGGAACTAGTGTGAACGGGTGATCGATGGTCGGTTTAGCCTCGGTGGGTTGAAGGGCCTGACTCAATGCTGCCTGCAAAATAAAGTGGCTTCTCCAAGGAATGCTGATGAACAGAGAGAGCTCAGTGTTCAAGCCCACAGTTCCCTGTAGAAAGTAGAAAAGGGGGGGTTGAGTATGATAACATGTTCCCGATGTTGGGGGAGTCCAGAACCAGGGGCCACAGTTTAAGAATATGGGGTAAGCCATTTAGAACGGAGACGAGGAAACACTTTGTCACACAGAGTTGTGAGTGTGTGGCATTCTCTGTCTCAGAGGGCGGTGGATGCCAGTTCTGATCCATTCAATGTGATCATGGCTGCTCATCCCCAATCAGTACCCCGCTCCTGCCTTCTCCCCATATCCCCTGACTCCGCTATTTTACAGAGCCCTATCTAGCTCTCTCTTGAAAACATCCAGAGAACCGGCCTCCACCGCACTCTGAGGCAGAGAATTCCACATGTAGCATCAGGATGACGGGCCGAATAGCCTCTTTATAATCAGTCCAAAAAAATCCCAACATAGTCTGTCCATTCCCCCCACAGCTGCTGCCTGACCCATTGAGTTCCTCAAACCATTTAGTATTTTGTTCAGCATGCCGGGGGCATCAGTCGTCGCTTGTGTCCGAGTTTCAATGCTCCAACGTTCAGCTGTGTTTTTGTACAGAAAGTCACGTTTCCGTTTATTTACATTAAAGTCACTCTGTATTTACAAAGATTCCACACGGGGTATCGCTGCAACATGTCCAAATGTCACGTTAGGAAAGTTACAGAGATCTATATATAATTTCTTGGCCGTTCGTCAAGATCTGAAGGGCAAGGACTCGACGGATCTTTGCACGCACCTAAATGCCAGAGCAGATTATTGGTGGCGTTGCCCGGTGGAATGTGACCAGACCGGTTTCCTCTTCTGAAAGAAGGCTTCGATTCCTTCCTGGCCGTCAGTCATGGCCAGGTTGTCCACCATCACCTGCGAGGCGGTCCGGTAGGCTTGGTTGCGGTCCTGGGCCATTTGCTTGTAGAACGTCGCTTTGCCCAGAGCCACGACTGCCCTGCTCGCTGCGCAGATCCGGCCGGCGATCCTCGCCGTCTCCTCGTCCAGCCGGTCCTCGGGCACCACTCTGCTCACCAGCCCGTGCCACAGGGCATCCTGGGCAGAGATGGGCTCCCCGGTGAACAGCATCTCCAGGGCAAGCTGTGGCAAAAACAGAACATATCACATAGAAACATAGACAATAGGTGCAGGAGGAGGTCCATTCGGCCCTTCGAGCCAGCACCGCCATTCATTGTGATCATGACTGATCGTCCCCAATCAATAATTCGTGCCTGCCTTCTCCCCATATCCCTCGACTCAACTAGTCCCTAGAGCTCTATCTAACTCTCTCTTAAATCCATCCAGTGACTTGGCCTCCACTGCACTCTGTGGCAGGGAATTCCACAAATTCTGTGTGAAAACGGTTTTTCTCACCTCAGTCTTAAATGGCCGTTCCCTTTATTCTAAGACTGTGGCCCCTGATTGTGGACTCGCCCAACATTGGGAACATTTTTCATGCATCTAGCTTGTCCAGTCTTTTTTACAATTTTATATGTTTCTATAAGATATCCCCTCATCCTTCTAAACTCCAGTGAATGCAAGCCTAGTCTTTTCAATCTTCAAGATGGACACAAAGTGCTGGAGTACCTTAGAAGTTTAGTTTAGAGATACAGCGCGGAAACAGGCCCTTCGGCCCAACGGGTCCGTGCCGACCAGCGATCCCCGCACATTAACACTATCCTACACCCACTAGGGACAATTTTTACATTTACCAAGCCAATTAACCTACAAACCTGTATGTCTTTGGAGTGTGGGAGGAAACTGGAGAACCCGGAGCAAACCCACGCAGGTCACGGGGAGAACGTACAAACAACCTCTTTAATGAGGTTTGAACCCGGGTCTCTACCGCTGTGCCACCATGGCACCCTCTGTGGAGAAAAAGAATAGATCTCGACACAAAACGTGACCTATTCCTTCCTTCCCTCCAGAGACGCTGCCTGTCCTTCCTTCCCTATCCATGTTCTCCAGAGTCGCTGCCTGTCCCGCTGAGTTATTTCAGCATTTTGTGTTCACCTATTCCTTCTTTCCTTATTAAATTCCTTCAGACAGATCATTCTAAAAAAAGGTGCTGACCCAAAACATTTCTGTCTATTCCCTCGAGATGCTGCCTGACCCGCTGAGTTACTCCAGCACTCTGTGTAACGTCACCTATCCATGTTCTCCACAGATGCTGCCTGACCCACTGAGTTACTCCAGCACTCTGTGAAACGTCACCTATCCATGTTCTCCACAGATGCTGCCTGACCCGCTGAGTTACTCCAGCACTCTGTGAAACGTCACCTATCCATGTTCTCCACAGATGCTACCTGACCCGCTGAGTTACTCCAGCACTCTGTAAAACGTCACCTATCCATGTTCTCCAAAGATGCTGCCTGACCCACTGAGTTACTCCAGCACGCTGCACCGATCGTGCAGCCACATACCTTGCGAGGGACGGCTCGGCCCAGGGCCACGGCTGGGGTGGAGCAGAAGAGGCCGACGGTGACGCCGGGCGTGGCGAACCGCGACGTGTCCGACACTACGGCCATGTCACAGCTGGCCACCAGCTGGCAGCCTGCTGCTGTCGCCAGCCCGTTGACTTTAGCAATGACTGGCACCGGGATATCCTGAAGCAGGCTCATCACCTGCAATTGGAGACAAGGCCAGTTCAGGTCAGGTCAGTTTATTGTCACGTGTAACGAGATACAGTGAAAAGCTTTTGTTGCCTGCTAACCCAGTCAGCGGAAAGACAATACATGATTACAATCGAGCCATTTACCGTGTGTAGGCGCATGGTAAGGGAATGACGTTTCATGCAAGGTAAAGACAGCAAAGTGGGTCAAAGATAGTGCAAGGGTTAGCAGCAGAATTGACCGACTGTTCATTCATCTGAAACCCCTTCCAATAACCTCCACACACCTTGCACTGCCCTGGTGACAACGCCTTCACATGGAACAGAACAGGTCCTTTAGGCCACAATGTCCGTGATCAACATGATGCCCAGTGAAACTAATCTCCTCTGGGCCTGCACGTGAAGACTAGGGCTATATGGGGGGGGGGGGGGGGGGAGAATAATGTCAAAACACAAAGTACAGCTCCACCACCGATTTTCCGGCACCCCGTGGTTCCAGAGCCTTTCTCGATTATCCGTGTTGCCGGACCAACAGATGTCACGGAGTCCAACGGTACCGGAATGTTCCACCCTAGGCCCGGGGGGGGGGGGGGGGGGGGGGGGGGGGGGCAAAGATACCGGCCTGCAAACTAGGCTGTAGGAACCAAAGATCCTAGAGGATCTGCTATAAGATCTTTGGTAGGAATGGCTCTGCCGGCTCCGACTGGGCCGCAGTTCCAGAGCCCCGGCAGCAGGGGGCAGATTCCACCCACCGATCGGCCACGGAAGTCCTGATGAGGTCGAGATCAGCCTCCATGCCCGGCCTAGGGGACACATTGTCGGGGGGATTTCAAGTGTGCGCTCTTGTGATTCTGTCCGGATTAAAGGAGGTGCCGGACCAGCAGTTACTGGAAAATTGGCGGTGAACCTGTATACCTGTATCTGTTTTGGTTGGATCGCAGGCAAACAAACGTTTGTCACCGTGTCTCGGTGGATGCGAGAATAATAAACCTAAAGCATGTTGTCAAGCTGGAAAGGGTAGAGAAGGTTTACTAGGACGTTGCCTGGACTTGAGGTTCTGAGCTACAGGGGGAGGTAAAGTAGGCTGAGACTCTATTCCTTGGAGTGCAGGAGGATGAGGGGTGATCTTATCAAAATGCATAAAATCATGAGAGGAATCGATCGGGTAGATGCGCAGAGTCTCTTGCCCCGAGTAGGGGAATCGAGGACAGATGACATAGGTTTAAGGTGAAGGGGGAAAGATTTAATATGAGTCTGAGGGGTAACATTTTCACACAAAGTGTGGTGGGTGTATGGAACGAGCTGCCAGAGGAGGTAGTTAGAGCAGGGACTATCGCAACCTTTAAGTAAGAGTGTAATGTTTAATAAACAAGTAGACAAGTACATGGATAGGACAGGTTTAGAGGGATATGGGCCAATCTCAGACAGGTGGGACTAGTGTAGTTGGGACATGTTGGTCGGTGTGGGCAAGTTGGGGTGTTTCCACGTTGTATCACTCTATGACACGTTGGGGACTGCACACAAACATAAGCCTCTGGTGCTACCCAACGTGTCAGTGTGTGGGTTTAAACGGCAGAGCTTACCTCAGAGCAGACTGTGAAGACACGGGCATGGTGGTCGCCCCCTGTTGCCGACGTCAGCTCCTTCAGATCGTGGCCGGAGCAGAAGACGGGTCCTTCAGCTGCACACACATGAACCAGCCTCACTTACAAGTACCAAACCCAACGCTGCGTTTAGAATAAACATCAACAGTTCTATAAATACTTAGGTTTAAAAGTCACACCAAGACGCAAGGATCCGCAGAGGATCGTTTACAAATATTAACCGTACATTTTCCCCGCACTCTTTCCAGCTGAACGGCATCCTTCCTATAGTAGGACCAGCAAAACGGAACACAACACTCTTGTTCAACGGGAACATAAAGTCCCGATGTGCAAAGTAACTCAGCAGCTCAAGCAGCATCTCTACAGAACATGGCTAGGCAATGTTTCAGGTTGGGACCCTTCTTGAATGAATGAATGAATACGTTTATTGGCAAAGTATTCACATACAAGGAATTTGCCTTGTTGCTCCGCCCGCAAGTGACAACATGACATACAGTGACAGTTAGGAATGCCACATAAAACATTAAACATCTTCAGTTCACGGGTGTTATTACTGGGCCGCTGAGTTACTTCAGCACTTTGTGTTTATCTTTGGTATCAACCAGCATCTGCAGTTTTTTGTTTCCACATTCTCTCTTCTCTACATTGGCCTTGACAACCAAGGTGGCAGAGTGTGTTTTGAGAGGGATGGAAAGAAACATTCAGGGATGTAGAAAGGCTTAGCAATTGTGTGAAGGCCTGCTATGAATGAGATTGAAGATTGTTGATGTACAGAGCAATCAGGGGGTCCTTGTCCACAGGTCACTGGGAAGTAACATGTAGGTACAGAAAACAATTACAAAGGCAAATAATATATTGTACTTCATTGTAAAATGATTTGAGCAGGAAGTTTGTTTTGTAAACTTGTACTCTTGGTAAAGCAGCTAGCAGGGCCTTACATCGCCCGACGAGGCTTTAAATGGCCGCGGGACTTGCTAGCTTTGACTTTGACATCGGGAGAAGAATGGAGAGCAGGGGAGAGATAAGACTTTGCCTTCCATCACAGCGAGGAGGAGATTCACTGTGATCGATGTTTGTGTAAATTGTGTTGGCGTGTGTCTTGGTTCTTTTCTTGTTGTATGACTGCAGAAACCAAATTTTGTTTGAACTTCATGTGAGGTTCAAATGACAAATAAACGGTATTGTATTGTATAATTAAAGATAGACAAAAATGCTGGAGAAACTCAGCGGGTGAGGCAGCATCTATCTATGGAGCGAAGGAATAGGTGACGTTTCGGGTCGAGACCCTTCTTCAGACTGGATGCTGCCTCACCCACTGAGTTTCTCCAGCATTTTTGTTTACCACCAGACTCAGGAACAACTTCTTCCCCTCTGCTATCAGGCTTCTGATCAGCCCTTCCATAAGCTAGGGTACTTTCCAATTCACCTAAACCCCATTGCGGACATTGGACTTTGTCTGTGGCACTGATGCGCTACAATGCTGAGAACTATATTCTGCACTCTGTACCTTCCCCTTTGCTCTATGTACAGTATATTTGATCTGTTTGAATATGATGCAACACAAAGCTTTTCACTGTCTCTCAGTACACGCCACAATAAACCCAAAACCAAATTTTACTGCATTTATATGAAACTGTGGTAAAAACTGTCAGTTTTTTTTGGAAACCAACAATAACCAGTTATTTGTGCCCACTTTCTATAATGCATGTTTTTTTTCTGCTATTGCACTATGGCAGAACTGTTGATTGATTAAAAAATACAGCATGGATACAGGTCCTTCGGCCCATCGAGTCCATGCTGACCATCGATCACCCGTTCACACCAGTTCTACGTTATACCACTTTCTCATCTACTCCCTCTAAACACTCTTGGCAATTTACAGTGCTGATTAACCTACAAAACTGTATCGAGTCTGAAGAAGGGTCTCGACCCGAAACGTCGCCTATTTCCTTCGCTCCACAGATGCTGCTTCACCCGCTGAGTTTCTCCAGCATTTTTGTCTGCCTTTGATTTTCCAGCATCTGCACAGTTCTTTCTTAAACCTACAAAACCGCACACCTTTGAGATGTGGGAGGAAACCAGGGGAAACCGTGCAAACTCCACACAGAGAACCCCTGGTCAGGATCGAGCCCGGGTCCCTGGCGCTGTTAGGCAGCAGCTCTACCTGCTGCTTCTGCAATTTTATACCAGGACTCCCTGTATCGCAGACTCATTGATTTTAAGAATCTCCTCCTCACTTTCAAAGCCCTCCACAATCTCGCTCCTCCATACCTCTCTGAACTATTCTAGCATTACACTCCATCCCGAACTATCTGATCCTCTTCTTCCTCCCTGCTCCCCACTCCATCTGCCTGCCTGTCCATGATGGGGTTCAGAGCCTTCAGCCATTCTGCCTCTCGCCTCTGGAACTCTCTCCCACTATCCATCCGTACCATAGTCTCTCCCACCTTTAAAACCTCCCTCAAAACTTACCTTTCAGACTGGCCTATCCCACGTAACTCCACTTTCTATCAAATTCATGGATATGGAGTTTTTGTTTCATTTTATTTATGTTTTTGTAATTTGCTTGTTTTAACTGTAAGGTGTCCTTGAGTGTTCTGAAAGGCGCCCATAAATAAAATGCATTATTTCCCTTCCTGTTCCAAAGAAACAACTGAGTAGATGCACGCACTGGGCTTTACTCAAGACGGAAGTCCAAGAGGGAACTACCTGATATCACTATAACCCGGAGATCGTGGCTTTCAGCTTCATGTAGAATGTCTGTGCGCAGTGATTCCAGCATCGCCAGTGACAAGGCATTCCGCTTCCTCGGGTTATTCAGCACAATGTTCCTGAGAAGAAGGTTCAACTTTAAACGAAGGGGAGCCTGGGGGAAGGCTTGAGGGGTGGTGGTGGAGCGAGGGTTCGACGGGGTGGTGGTGGTGAGGTAAGTCAATAGACAATAGGTGCAGGACCTTTGGGCCTTCGAGCAAGCACCGCCATTCAATGTTGATCATCTCCAATCAGTACCCCGTTCCTGCCTTCTCCCCATATCCCCTGACTCCGCTATCTTTAAGAGCCCTATCTAGCTCTCTCTTGAAAGCATCCAGAGAACCGGCCTCCACCGCCCTCTGAGGCAGAGAATTCCACAGACTCACCACTCTCTGTGAGAAAAAGGAAAAAGTGTTTCCTCGTCTCCGTTCTAAATGGCTTACACCTTATTCTTAAACTGTGGCCCCTGGTTCTGGACTCCCCCAACATCGGGAACATGTTTCCTGCCTCTAGCGTTTCCAAACCTTTAATAATCTTATATGTTTCAATGAGATACCCTCTCATCTCTTATATGTTTCAATGAGATGCCCTCTCATCCTTCTAAACTCCAGAGTGTACAAGCCCAGCCGCTCCATTCTCTCAGCATATGACAGTCCCGCCATCCCTGGGAATTAACATTGACAGCTGCAGAAGGACCTCTTATGTCCTATATTCCACTGCTCTTGATATAAATGCCATTGGCTTTCTTCACTGCCTGCTGTACCTGCATGTTTACTATCATAGACTGATGTACAAGGGCCCCCCCCAGATCCCGTTGTACTTCCCCTTTTCCCAACTTGTCACCATTTAGATTTATAGTCAGTGATGAAGGGGGTGCGTGATTGGCGGTGAGGGTGGTAGTGGGGGTGCCTGCGGCCTACCCCGGCCTCACTCACCTGACGCCGGCCCGCTGGCTGCGGACGGTCAGCGAGTCCCCGGCCTGTCCCCGGGCCTGGCGGAGCGCGGGGAAGGTGAGCTGGGCCCCGGCTGCCCACAGGCACCAACTACTCCCCCTCCGGGCAGCGGCGGCGGCGGCGGACAGGCTGCATATCAACATGGCGACGGCGGTGGCGGCGGGTCACGTGTCACGTGTGTGGTGGTGGTGGGGGGGGGGCACGCGTCACGTGTGTGGGGGGGGGGCACGCGTCACGTGGTGGGGGGGGCATGCGTCACGTGTGTAGTGGTGGGGGTGGGGGGGGGGCAACGCGTCACGTGGTGGTGGGGCAGCGCGTCACGTGGTGGGGGGGGGGGGGGGCGTCACACGCGTCACGTGGTGGGGGGCATGCGTCACGTGTGTAGTGGCGTGGTGTCACGTGGGGGGTGGGGGGGCAACGCGTCACGTGGTGGTGGGGCAGCGCGTCACGTGGGTGGGGGGGGGGGCACGCGTCACGTGGTGGGACAGCGCGTCACGTGGGGGGGGGGCGTTGGAACCAAAGCTGCTGGAGGAGCCCCCCCCCCCCCCCTGCCTGACGTGCGCGCACCCGGCCGCCGTGATACGTCAGACGCCGCGCGGGAGCGAGCCCGGCAGCGGCGGGAGCGGCGGATGGGACGGACACGCGGGGCCCGCACCCCGGCAACGAGGGTGAGGGAGGGGAGGGGGAATGGGTGACAGTGAAGGCGGTCTGGGGGGGGGGGGTGGGGGGGGGGGGGGTAATGGGGACAACGCCTACCGTGGGGCGGGGGCAAGGGGCAAGGGGGGGCGGCAGGGAATAGCGGGCGGCGGATACCGGGGAGGCGGGAGGAGGTTGTTGATGCGGGGCCCAACCTGCTGGGCCCGGGACACCCCCCCCCTCAACCCCCTTATTACCTCTCTCCATTCCCCATCCTCACTACTCATCCCTCCAATCACTCACTCCCCCCCCCTCCCCCTCATTACCCCCTTCCACTCTCCCCATCCTCACTACTCCCCTCCTCCTCCCCCCCCCCCTCCTCATACTCCTCCTCCCCCTCCCCCCACCCCCCTCACTTACCCCCTTCCCTGACACTCCATTCCCCCTCACCTCCCTCCCCCCCCCCTCACTCACTCCCCTCCCCCTCATTACCCCCTCCACTCTCCCCCCCATCCTCACTACTCCCCTCTCCCCCCCCATCCCCCACTCCCCATCCTCCCCCTTACACTCCCCCTCACCTCCCTCCCCCCCTGTCCCTCACTCACTCCCCTTCCCCTCCCTCACTCATTACCCCACCCCCCCTCCCCTCCCCTCCCCTTCCCCTTCCCTTACACTCCCCCTCATTACCTCCCTCCCCCTCCACCCGTCCCTCACTCACTCCCCTCCCCCTCCCCTTACACTCCCCCTCATTACCTCCCTCCTCCGTCCACCCACCCCTCACTCACACTCCCCTCCCTCCTTCGTCCGCCCTTCTCTTCACATGTTTCCCATACTCCTCGCCTCCTCCTTCCCCTTTACCCTCAACCTCTCCATTCTCCCTCCCCATCCTCCCCCCCTTCACCCTGTAGCTCCCCCTCACTCTCTCACTCCACCCCCCACCCACCGTCCTCGCCTCTCCCATTCCGCGCCCCTCACCCTTTCAACCCCCACACGCATCTCCCCATAATCTTTTTCAACCCACTCCTGCTTTCACCTTCCCTCAAATCGCCGCAGCCTGCATCACAGTCGCCCTGTCCCCTAAATCCCATTCCCACTGCCTATTTTACATTCAGATTTATTATTGTCACGTGTACTGAGGTACAGTGAAAAGCTGTGTTTTGCATGCTGTCCAAACAGGTCAGGTAATACTACACATAAATACAATCAAGTCAAACGCAAGTACAATAGGTAGAACAAAGGGGACGAAACTGAGTTCAGAATATAGTTCTCAGCATTGTAGAGCATCAGTGCCACAAGTCCAATGTCTGCAATGGGGTAGAGGTGAATCGGACAGCACCCTAGCTTATGGAAGGACCGTACAGAAGCCTGATAACAGAGAGGAAGAACCTGTTCCTGAGTCTGGTGGTGCACGCTTTCAAGCTTCTGTACCTTCTGCCGGACGGGAGCAGGGAGAAGATTCCATCTACACTTCGCGCTGCCTCGGAAAAGCAGCCGACTTAATCAAAGACTTGTCCCTGTGCCATACCGGTCATTCGTTCTTCTCCCCGCTCCCGTCCGGCAGAAGGTACAGAAGCTTGAAAGCGTGCACCACCAGACTCAGGAACAGCTTCTTCCCCTCTGTTATCAGGCTTCTGAACGGCCCTTCCATAAGGTGGGGTACTGTCCGATTCACCTCTACCCCATTGCGGACATTGGACTTTGTCTGTGGCACTGATGCGCTACAATGCTGAGAACTATATTCTGCACTCTGTATCTTCCCCTTTGCTCCACCTATTGTACTGGAGTTTGACGATTGTATTTATGTTTGGTATTATCTGATCTGTTTGGATAGCACGCAGAACAAAGCTTTTCTCTGTATCTTGGTACATGTGACAATAAATGTGAAACGTCACCCATTCCTTCTCTCCAGAGATGCTGCCTGTCCCGCTGAGTTACTCCAGCGTTTTGTATCGACCGTCATGATTAGACCATTGTTCTTAGAACTACGTGGCAATAGCATGTTTAGTTTAGTTAGAGACATAGAGTCCCGCCTGCCTATTTTTGGCTCGTGCTCCACTGAACCTGTCCTATCCATGTACCTGTCTAATCGTTTCTTAAACGTTCGAATAGCCCCTGCCTCAACTACCTCCTCCGGCAACTCATTCCATACACCCACCACCCTTTGCATGAAAAATTTCCCCTCAGATTCCTATTAAATCTTCCGCTCCTCACCTTAAACCTATGTCCTCTAGTTCTCTGATTGAGAGATACAGCGGGGAAACAGGCCGCCTTCCTTTCACTGACTCCACGTCGATCACCCTGTCACATTAGTTCCATGTTATCCCACTTTCTCATCAACTCCCTTGGCAATCGGGGGCAATTTACATAGGGCCAGTAAACCGAATGTCTTTGGGATATGGGAAGAAACTAGAACACCCAAAGGAAACCCATGTGGACACACGGAGAATAGACAGTAGGTGCAGGAGTTCGAGCCAGCACCACCATTCACAGTGATCATGGCTGATCATCCAAAATCAGTACCCCGTTCCTGCCTTTTCCCCAAATTCCCTGACTCCGCCATCTTTAAGAGCTCTATCCAACTCTCTCTTGAAAGCATCCAGAGAATTGGCCTCCACTGCCTTCCGAGGCAGAGAGTTCCACAGATTCACAACTCTCTGTGTGGAAAAAGTTGTTTCCTCATCTCCATTCAAAGTGGCTTGCCCCTTATTCTTAAACTGCGGCCCTTAGATTCGGGAACATGTTTCCTGTCTCTAGCATGTCCAAACACTTAATAATCTTATATGTTTCAATAAGATTCCCCCTCATCCTTCTAAATTCGAGAGTATACAAGCCCAGCCGCTCCATTCTATCAACATATCAACTGAGTTGGATGATCAGCCATGATCATATTGAATGGTGGAGCAGGCTCGAAGGGCCGAATGGCCTACGCCTGCATCTATTTTCTATGTTTCTATATGACAGTCCCGCCATCCCGGGAATTAATCTCGTGAACCTACGCTGCACTCCCTCAATAGCTCCTTCCACAAATTTGAAATGTCCTTCCTCAAATGTGCAAACTCTACACAGACAGACAACTCAGGGTGGAGATCGGGATTGAACCCAGGTCTCAGACGCTGTGAGGCAACGGTACTACCCGCCGCGCCGCTCAGTTTCTGTTTAGTTTATTGTCACGTGTACCGAGGTACAGTGAAAAGCTCGTGTTGCGTGCTAACCGTGTTGCTCGTGTTGCGTACACTAGATGATTACAATTGAGCCATTGCCAGTGCTGTGCCACTCCCAATGACTACCCGTGCCACCAATTCACCCCCCTGTTCGCTTGAGCCATTTGGGAAATGAATCCGTGTTGAGCAAAGTGCTGGCGTAATCGGGTTGTTGCCTAAGCACTGGCGAAGCTCTCTGTTCATTGCAGCTCTGAAGAGAAAGAATGTCGCTCTACGATGACCTGGCCGTGGAGACGAGCGACTCGAAAACAGAAGGCTGGTCCAAGAACTTCAAACTCCTGCAGTCTCAGCTTCAGGTGAAGAAAGCCACGCTGACACAAACAAAGGTAATAATTTAGCAATGTTACAACATTTTGAGATTTTAAAAATCAAGTCTGCAATTTATCCCATCAGATAAAGCATAAAAAGAAGTTTAATTTGACACCTAATTCACTTTCATATCTTCAGTATTAAAAAAGTTATGGCCGTTTTCATACTCTGAAATTAGCATCTTGTTCCCTGTTGCTTTTCCATTGACTTAACTCAAAAGCTGTGATCAAGGACAGTCAAATGCCCATAACTTTCTTAAAAATTAAGAGAACAATGAAATTTTCAGTTATTATAGATTGAAGCATTCTGAAACAAATATGAAACAATCTTACTTGGATGACCTGAAATTAAAGCATATAATTCGTTAGTTACCTAAATGTAGCTAATTACAAAATTCAATTACTAAATCTAAACATCTATCCATTTCTTAAGAAATGGTTAACATTTTAAAATAGCCTAAGTGTCCAAATAACATTCACACAAGAATTCACAATATAACATGATTTTTAAATCTCATTGTCATTAATTTATAGGCCAAATGGAAAGAATTTAATGTTTAATTCCTGTAAATTAATGGGCATTTTAATCATCTTGCGAGGGGGTTTTTGTGGAACGAGATCGATTGGAACGTTGCATTTGCGGTGAATTTGAACCCCATATTGGCAGGAAAAACTCTGCCGGTTCGTATGGGGCCAAAATCCCATTTTCGCCACGGAAATTTTGATTAAAGTCATCCTAAGAAGCAAGTTTATGTGTAAAATAGATGGCTTACATTTTGTTTTGTCCCCTACGTGAGATCCGTCCCGTTGTAGGCGTTGACGGCGTTAGAAGTAGCTTTTTATTTTACTCCAGCAAATAAATTGCCCCGCAATTTATTTTTTTTAACTTCCGAGAACAGAAGTCGGAACGATTTTTCTGCAGCAGCTTAACAGCCTGAGGAAGTTCGCCTCCGACAGGCAGGAGAAAACGCCCAAAACGTTGCCCATTTCCTTCGCTCCATAGATGCTGCCTCACACGCTGAGTTTCTCCAGCATTTTTGTCTACCTTCGATTTTCCAGCATCTGCAGTTCCTTCTTAAACTAATAGCTTTGGAATGCGATTGATACCCAGTATAAAAACACCATGTTAATCTTTGTTCATTGAAGTGGCAGCATGGGGAAGTCAAGTGTATGTAGCATACTTGACTGGTGTATCCCCGTCACTTCTGCCGGCTGATGATCAGTAAAGCTTGAAGGTTGACAAAAATGCTGGAGAAACTCAGCGGGTGGTGCAGCATTCTGTCTGAAGAAGGGTCTCGACCCGAAACGCCACCTATTCCTTCGCTCCATAGAAGCTGCCTCACCCGCTGAGTTTCTCCAGCATTTTTGTCTACCTTTGCATCTTATTTACTCTCTTTATAATGAGACGGATTCATTGTGATTGAGCAGTAACGTGGGAACACTTTCTGTCTGTGTTTTCAGACCCAGCGTTCGAAGCAGAGTTCGGTTTTGGCTCCCGTGATCGACCTGAAACGTGCCGCTGCTGGCGAGGAACGGCAGATTGTTGACACGCCACCTCACATCGCCTCTGGCTTAAAGGTGATTGTTATAAATCCTCATTCGCTTTCGAAGTTTAGTCTTACTTTAGAGATACAGCGCAGGAAACAGGCCCTTCGGCCCACCGGGTCTGCGCCGACCAGCGATCCCCGCACATTGACACCATCCTACACCCACCAGGGACAATTTTTACATTTACCAAGACAATTGACCTACAAACCCGAATGTCTTTGGAGTGTGGGAGGAAACCGAAGATCTCGGGGAAAACCCACGCAGGTCCGTGCAGGCAGCACCTGTAGTCGGGATGGAACCCGGGTCTCCGGCGCTGCATTCGCTGTAAGGCAGCAGCTCTACCGCTGCGCCACCGTGACCTACTAGTGGAGGAAGAGTTCAAATGCAAGAGTTTGATTCCCTCCTACAGAAACACGTGGATTTGCATTCAAGACATGTGGGTGGAGCAGTGGTAGAGTTGCTGTCTCACAACGCCAGAGACCCAAGTTCCATCCTGACTACGATTGTTGCATGAGGGGAATTTGTATCTTTTCCCCGGGTGCTCCGGTTTCTTCCCACACTACAAAGACTTGCAGGTCAGGGGTTATGGGGCGAAGGCCGGAGAATGGGGTTGAGAGGGAGAGATGGATTAACCATGATTGAATGGCAGAGTTGACTTGATGGGCCAAATGGCCTACTTCTGCTCCCCTCACATGACCTGATGAGGTTTGTAGGCTAATTGGCTAATTTTAACTTGTCCCTTGTGTGTGGGATAGTGCTAGTGTACAGGGTGATCGCTGGTCGGCAGGCCGAAGGGCCTGTTTACGCACTGCTTCTCTAAATTAAACTAGTGTACGGGTGGTCGCTGGTTGGCATGGACTCGGTGGGCCGAAGGGCCTGTTCCAATGCAGTAACTTTAAACCAAATGGGTTTGGGAGGGAAAAATAGATTGGCCGCGATCGAATGGCGGAGCAGAATGGATAGGCCGAATGCTGCTTCAGTATCCTGATCACGGTTATTCTGTTCATGCGGGAGTGACGTTTAATGACCGCGTCTAACGTTGCTGTTCCTCCCAAGGACCCGGTGCCCAGTGGCTTCTCCACGGGCGAGGTGCTGATCCCTCTGGCCGACGAGTACGACCCCATGTACCCAAACGACTATGAGAAGGTTGTGAAACGCCAGCGGGAGGACAGGCAGAGGCAGCGGGAGCTGGAGCGACAGAAAGAAATAGAAGAGAGGGAGAAGTAAGTGACGTGAAAACCAGGAAGTGCAGATGCTGGTTTAACAATGCCGGGGACATGGGGCGTCATGGTGGCGCAGCGGTAGAGTTGCTGCCTCACAGCGCCAGAGACCCGAGACCGATCCTGACCAGGGGTGCTTCTGTACGGAGTTTGTACATTCTCCCCGGGACCTGCGTGGGGTTTTCTCCGAGATCTTCGGTTTCCTCCCACAATCCAAAGACGTACAGTTTTGTAGGTTAATTGGATTGGTATAAATTGTCCTTAGTATGTGTAGGATAACGTTAGTGTGGGGGGATCGCTGGTCGGCATCACTGGAGAAAAGGAATATGTGACGTTTCGAGTCAAGACCATTCTTCTGACATTCTCAACCCGAAAAGTCGCCCATTTCCTCTCTCCAGAGATGCTAGCTGACCCGCTGAGTTACTCCAGCATGTTGTGTCAATCCTCGGTGTAAACCAGCATCTGCCGCTCTTCACTGTCCCCCCCCCCCCCCCCCCCCTGACCTCCGCACGGTCTCACCTTCGTTCCCCTCCGCCCCACCTCAACCAGTTCCTGGTCCGCTGCGCTGTAAAGCTTTTCTTCCGTCGTCTCTGCCTCTGTGCCTTTTTCTCTGGGAAAAATTAGTCCTCACCACCCAGTGATGACCCCTTCTCCCGTCCCCACCGGTCCGTAGGTACACGAGATTGATCCCTGGGATGGCGGGGCTGTCATACAAGGAAAGATTGAAAAGACTAGGCTTGTATTCACTGGAGTTTAGAAGGATGAGGGGTATATCTTATAGAAATATATAAAATTATAAAAGGACTGGACAAGCTAGATGCAGGAAAAATGTTCCCAAGGTTGGGCGAGTCCAGAACCAGGATCCACAGTCTTAGAATAAAGGAGAGGTCATTTAAGACTGAGGTGAGAAAAAACATTTTCACCCAGAGAGTTGTGAATTTGTGGAATTCCCTGCCACAGAGGGCAGTGGAGGCCAAGTCACTAGATGGATTTAAGAGAGAGTTAGATAGAGCTCTAGGGGCTAGTGGTGTCAAGGGATATGGGGAGAAGAAAGGCACGGCTTATTGATAGGGGACGGCAGTCATGATCACAATGAATGGCGGTGCTGGCTCGAAGGGCCGAATGGCCTCCTCCTGCACAAATACGAAGGATATTGAGGGATATGGGCCAAACGGGACTAGCATAGGTGGGGCGTCGGGATGGCATGAACGTGTCGGGCCGAAGGGTGTGTTTTCGCACAGCATGTCTGTACGACTCGGTTGATTTAATGTCATTTTACAGTTCATATGAAAATCAGCAAAACAGTGAGTGTTTGTTTAAAAAAACAGAAATATATGCTTTTCAGCGTACCATTTCTGTGTGTTGAACCTTCCAGGAGAAGGAAGGAACGGCACGAACAACCCAGCGGCTTCGCAAGACGACCCGACCCAGAATCAGACGAAGATGATGAAGACAGGGAGAAGGAAAGGCGGAAAAGAAGTGAGTGTTTCTTTAGTTTAGATTTAGAGATACAGCGCGGAAACAGACCCTTGGGCCCACTGTGTCCGCACCGACTAGCGATCCCCGTACATTAACGCTATCACACACACACCCACGCACACACACGCACACACACCCACACACACACACACGCGCACACGCACACACACACACACACACACACCACACACACACGCACACACACACACACACACACACACACACACACACACACACACACACACACACACACACACACACACACACACACACACACACACACACACACACACACACACACACACACACACACACACACACACAACAATTTACACACACACCAAGCCAATTAACCTACAAACCTGCACGTCTTTCGAGTGTGGGAGGAAACCGAAGATCTTGGAGAAAATTGGCTTGATAAAATGTTTAATTGTCCAAGTTGGCGATATGCAGTGTACTGCCTTGCCGACTACAAAATTCAGAAGGTTCAGAAGGACATTCTTGCTATTGAGAGAGTGCAGTGTAGGTTTACAAGGTTAATTCCCGGGATGGCGGGACTATCATATGCTGAGATAATGGAGTGGCTTGGCTTGTACACTCTGGAGTTTAGAAGGATGAGAGGGGATCTTATTGAAACATATAAGATTATTAAGGGTTTGGACACGCAGAACCAGGGGCCACAGTTTAAGAATAAGGAGTAAGCCATTTAGGACGGAGACGAGGAGACACTTTTTCTCACAGAGAGTTGCGAGTCTGTGGAATTCTCTGCCTCGGAGGGCGGTGGAGGCCGGTTCTCTGGATGCTTTCAAGAGAGGGCTAGATAGGGCTCTTAAAGATAGCGGAGTCAGGGGATATGGGGAGAAGGCAGGAACGGGGTATTGATTGGGGATGATCTGCAGTGATTACATTGAATGGCGGTGCTGGCTCGAAGGGTCGAATGGCCTACTCCTGCACCTATTGTCTATTGTCTAAAGAAACCCAAGCTGGTCACGGAGAATGAGCAAGCTCCACCCACAGGCTGCACCCGAGGCCGGGATCCAACCCAGGTCTCTGGTGCTGTGGAAGCAGCAGCTCTACCCGCTGCACCACTGTTGCCGCTGTTTCGCTGAATTTAATTTGCATTTGGCACCGGCCACATTGTAATAATTTTGTTTTGTGTTTTAGGTATGGGAGGAGCCGCCATCGCCCCGCCCTCATCACTCGTTGAAAAGGATAAAGAACGTACGTAGAATGAATAACGTCCATTAACCAAACTGCCTTTGGGTAAAACGTGCGGGAAGGATGCTGGTTTAAACCGGAGACAGACACAAATCTCCTTCCTAAAGGAACGTCCTTGAATTCTGAGTTAAACTAAGTGCTTCTTTGATAGACACAAAGTGCCGGAGTAACTCAGCGGGATGGGCAGCATCTCTGAAGAGACGGACTGGGTGACGTTTCGCGTCGAGACGTGAGAATGGGAGAACTGGGCTCGTGGCTTGGTGGTCGAAGGTACAAAGATGGAAACATGAGGATGGTCTGAAGAAGGGTCTCGACCCAAAACGTCACCCATTCCCTCTCTTCACAGTTTGAGTAAAAAGTAAAGTATCCTTTATTATCATTCAGACATTTCAGTCTGAACAAAATTGCGCACCTTGCAGTCATAACATAGAATAAAATAACAAAACACACACTTAACACAGTTTAACACCCACCACAGTGAGTCTACCAGACACCTCCTCACAGTGATGGAAGGAAAAAGGCTTAAAGCCCCTGCCTGACCCGCTGCGTTACTCCAGCACTCTGTGAAACGTCACCTATCCATGTTCTCCACAGATGCTGCCTGACCCGCTGAGTTACTCCAGCACTCTGTGAAACGTCACCTATCCATGTTCCCCACAGATGCTGCCTGACCCGCTGAGTTACTCCAGCACTCTGTGAAACGTCACCTATCCATGTTCTCCACAGATGCTGCCTGACCCGCTGAGTTACTCCAGCACTCTGTGAAACGTCACCTATCCATGTTCTCCACAGATGCTGCCTGACCCGCTGAGTTA
The DNA here is from genome assembly GCF_028641065.1 of Leucoraja erinaceus. NCBI lineage: Eukaryota > Metazoa > Chordata > Chondrichthyes > Rajiformes > Rajidae > Leucoraja > Leucoraja erinaceus. The sequence continues at coordinate 35,214,794 of NC_073398.1, read as the reverse complement.
CTCCAGCACGTTGTGTCTTAAATTCTCAGGGCAAGTTGGAAGGCGGGTCCACTGATCCGTAATATTTGGTGCTGATTTGCGCTTGGTTTTGTTTTGTTTTGAAGTCATCCCAACGTTCCAGTACGAGGAGGAGCCCCGGTCTCGGAATGCCCCCGTCAAAGCTGCCATCCCACCACCGGTGTACGAAGAGCCCGAGAGACCTCGCTCACCGCCTGGCCCCACCAACTCATTCATCGCCAACATGGGGTAGGCACACAAGACCACCTTGTCGAACTCCCGCTGCTACTCGTCCCCTTTACAGTGAATTGATTTTTGAAGAACGCTGCTTTATCTTCTTTTGTGTGGTCTTTAGACTTTACGGCCCATCGAATCTGACCAGGGATCACCTCGTACCCTAGGTTAGTTTAGAGATACAGCGTGGAAACAGGCCCTTCGACCCACCGAGTCCACGCTGACCAGCGATCACCCCGTACACTAACACTATCCTACACACTAGGAACAGTTTACAATTTTTTTAACCCAAGCCAATTAACCTACAAACCCGTACGTCTGTAGAGTGTGGGAGGAGACTGGGGCTTATGGAGGAAACCCACGCAGCTCACAGGGAGAACGTACAAACTCCATAAAGACAGCACCAGGGGTCAGGGTCTCTGGCACTGTGAGGCAGCAACTCTACCGCTGCACCACCCTGCCGTCTCATTATTGGAGAGGGGAGAGGGGGAATGATGTTGATACTTTATGATCTCATGTACCTAGGTACAGTTAAACTCTGAATTTTCCACACAATCCAGTAAAATCACACTATAAATGAGCGCAAAGATTTAAAAGTGCAACAGCTGTGGTGTAATAATAGACTCCATCGCGACAGTACACCGAGTCGCCACGTTTCTGGTGCCCACACGGTATATGAACCAAGTCTTATCTAGGCCTCAAAGGCCCGTTGCCGTGGCGACGCCGATCCTCTCCTCTCTTCACCGCCATCTTGTAAACGGCCCTTTGTCCAGCACCCGTTGCCGACTCCCTCCACCTTCCTTCCCAGTTGCCGGTGTTGGGGGGTCGAGCAGGAGACTGGTCTCTAGCGGGTTGCCGTCTCCACGGCGGGCGAGCCAAGCCCGCTGTCCATGGGTGGCCACGGCTCGCCGGCAGGTTCAATTGTGAGTGAGTTTCATTGTTGTGTGTGTGCACCAGAAACGGAACGATGAAACGCTTACTTGCTGCAGCCTCACAGGTTCATTATCACAACAACACAACAAAATAAATAAGTAATGATGATAAATTAGAGGTAATGCTGGCTAACCTTTTACCAGGCACTTTTAGACAACTTGTGCCACTGTATTTGAAACACATCAGTACATACATTCAGTAAAAATCTAGTAATGAATACAATGCAGCGATCAAGTAAGGGAATATATAACAGTACAGCACTGGGTGGCGCAGCGGCAGGGACCCGGGTTCGATCCCGACCACGAGTGCTGTCTATATGAAGTTTGTACGTTCTCCCCGTGACCTGCGTGGGTTTTCTCTGGGTGCTCCGGTTTCCTCCCACACTCCCAAGGGCGTGCAGCTTTGCAGGTTAATTGGCTTGGTAAAATTTGAAATAGTCCCCAGTGAGTGTAGGACAGTGTTAGCGTGCGGGGTGATCGTTGCTCGGTGCGGACTCAGCGGGCCGAAGGGCCTGTTTCCGCGCTGTATCTCTAAACTAAAACCACAGCGGAGGAACAGCCCCTTCGGCCCACAAGGTCTTTGCAGAACATGATACCATGATAAACTCATCTGATTTGCCTGTTTGTGTCTATATCCCAACTTCAGCACCCACAGAGATGAAACAGCCAGCTTCATTAGTTTCTAATTGGGGGAAATCCCTCTGAGCTGTAAGCTTCTCTGTTGACTGTGGGGGCTCGGGGAGTTTTTTTAAATTTTGGAACAGAGGTCGCATTTATTCCCATCTGCTCACCCTGTCCTTCATGTCTTTATCAAATTGGATTCACTTGTTATTTGTGCAGTGTGTCATTTGTACATGTTGGGAAACATGTTCCCGATGTTGGGCGAGTCCAGAACCAGGGGCCACAGTTTAAGAATAAGGGGTGAGGCCATTTGGAACGGAGATGAGGAAACACTTTTTCACCCAGAGAGTTGTGAATCTGTGAAATTCGCTGCCTCAGAGGGCGGTGGAGGCCAATTCTCTGGATGAGAGAGAGTTAGATAGAGCTCTTGAAGATAGCGGAGAGTCAGGGGATATGGGGAGCAGGCAGGAACGGGGTACTGATTGTGGATGATATGCCATGATCACAGTGAATGGCGGTGCTGGCTCGAAGGGCCGAATGGCCTACTCCTGCACCTATTGTGTTTAATTTCCTTTCCCAGCATAGTGTTTCTCGTGCCACATACCTTTGTTCTTTTCCTGTTTCTCATTCAAATTTGGAACATGTGACCCCTGGTTTTCACACTGAAAACATTAAAACCAAATGCTCACGCTGCCTCGGCAAGGCCAGCGGCATAATCAAGGACCAGTCTCACCCCGGCCACTCCCTCTTCTCCCCTCTCCCATCGGGCAAAAGGTACAGAAGTGAGAAAACGCACACACACCTCCAGATTCAGGGACAGTTTCTACCCAGCTGTTATCGGGCAACTGAACCGTCCTCTCACCAACTAGAGAGCGGTCCTGAACTCCCATCTACCTTATTGGAGACCCTTGGACTATCTTTAATCGGACTTTACTGGACTTTATCCCGCACTAAACGTTATTCCCTTTATCCTGTATCTGGACGACTTGATCGTAATCATGTGTTGTCTAAATGTAGATCATGGAAAATGTAGAATACATCAATGTTGGGCAGTACTTACATGAGGAAATGTATAGATAAGGAAGTGTGAAAACCGTCAAAGGGAAGTGATCCTTGTTCTCCATTTCCTTTGTTCTGTTTTCACACCTCACACCGTACACTTCCTTATCTATGTACCGCCCACTCCCCTGACATCAGTCTTCTTCTTTTGTGTGGCGTGCACAGCCTAAAGTTGTTGGACAACTTGTTCTATTTGATCTTCCGTTTGTGCACGTCGAGTTGATTGCATTAGTCAAAACAGGGCGGACCACGTGAAGGTTGCAATCTTCCACCCCGACATCAGTCTGAAGAGGGTCTTGACCCGAAACGTCACCCATTCCTTCTCTCCAGAGAAGCTGCCTATCCTGCTGATTTACTCCAGCATTTTGTGTCTGCCACCAAGTCTGCGTTCAATAGCCTGATAGCTGTAGAGAAGAAGCTGTTCCTGAACCTGGACATTACAGTTTTCAGGCTCCTGTACCTTCTTCCCAATGGCAGGGGTGAGATGAGAGAGTGGCCAGGGTGGTGTGGGTCTCTGATGATGCTGGCTGCCTTTTTGAGGCAGCGCCTCCTGTAGATCCCTTCGATGGTGGGGAGGCCAGTACCCGTGATGGACCGGGCAGTGTTCGCCACTTTTTGCAGTCGTCTGTGGTTGTGGAACACCAACACGAATATCATGAAGGCCCATGTACTACAATTTATCCAATTGTTTCACATGAAGTGAGGAGCATTGGCAGGTCCCCAGCATCTGTGGAGGGAATGGACAGATGGTGGTTCGGGTGCTTCCTTCTCTGATCTGAAGGGTGCTGATCAGAAATGCTGCCCATTTCCCTCCACAGATGCTGCCTGACCTGCTGAGGTCGTCCAGCACTTTGTCTTTTTTGACTATTGTAATTGAGGCGAGGGAGTAGATCATAATACATCTGCATCTATTTCAGATATACGCTTCTACGGTTACTTGTGACTCCAGCACTTTATTTTAGAACAAGCAATTGCGACTGTTTATTAAACGCCTCAACCATGAGGGGGCAGCACTGGACCGAAAAATATGATTACGACCAAACCAATTGTCCTATCCATGTTGTCCACAGATGCTGCCTGACCCGCTGAGTTATGGTGCAGCAGCATATATGGAGCGAAGGAAATAGGCAACGTTTCGGGGCCGAAATCCTTCTGGAAATAGGCAACGTTTCGGGCCAAAACCCGGAAGGGTTTCGACCCGAAACGTTGCCTATTTCCTTAGCTCCATAGATGCTGCTGCACCCGCTGAGTTACTCCAACACTCTGTGAAACGTCACCTATACATGTTCTCCACAGATGCTGCCTGACCCGCTGAGTTATGGTGCAGCAGCATCTATGGAGCGAAGTAAATAGGCAACGTTTCGGGGCCAAAATCCTTCTGGAAATAGGCAACGTTTCGGACCTATCCATGTTCCCCACAGATGCTGCCTGACCTGCTGAGTTACTCCAGCACTCTGTGAAACGTCACCTATCCATGTTCCCCACAGATGCTGCCTGACCCGCTGAGTTACTCCAGCACTCTGTGAAACGTCACCTATCCATGTTCTCCACAGGTGCTGCCTGACCCGCTGAGTTACTCCAGCACTCTGTGAAACGTCACCTATCCATGTTCTCCACAGATGCTGCCTGACCCGCTGAGTTACTCCAGCACTCTGTCTTTTTTGGCTGTTGTCATTGGAAGTAGATCATAATGCAACGGATGCTAGCATCTGCATATATTTCAGTTAAAACCTAATATTAAGATTTCAGGTATAAAACCTTTCCGGTGTTTGATAACACAGCCTGTACTCGCTGGAGTTTAGAAGAATGAGGGGACATCTCATTGAAGCTTACCGAATAGTGAAAGGCCTGGATAGAGGGGATGTGGAGAGGATGTTTCCACTAGTGGGAGAGCCTAGGACTAGAGGCACAGCCTCAGAATAAAAGGACGCACCTTTTAATGGTGATGAGGAGGAATTTCTTTAGTCAGAGGGTGGTGAATCTGTGGAATTCATTGCCACAGACGGCTGTGGAGGCCAACTCAATGGGTATTTTTAAGGCGGAGATTGACAGATTCTTGATTAATACGGGTGTCGGGGGTTATGGGGAGAAGGCAGGAGAATGGGGTCGAGAAGGAAAGATAGATCAGCCATGATTAAAAGATGGAGTAGACTCGATGGGCCGAATGGCCTAATTCTGCTCCTGCATTTCATATCCATCTAAAGGTCAGTCAATTGTATGTGAGGTGAGGACACCACGACATAACAAGACTATCTCAGTATAGGAGTAAAGAGGTTCTTCTGCAGTTGTATAGGGCTCTGGTAAGACCACATCTGGAGTGTTGTGTACAGTTTTGGTCTCCTAATTTGAGGAAGGACATCCTTATGATTGAGGCAGTGCAGCACAGGTTCACGAGATTGATCCCTGGGATGGTGGGACTGGCATATGAGGAAAGATTGAAAAGACTAGGCTTGTATTCACTGGAGTTTAGGATGAGGGGATGGGGTCTTATAGAAACAAAAAAATATAAAATATTCACTGGAGTTTAGAAGGATGAGGGGGGAATCTTATAGAAATATATAAAATTATAAAAGGACTCGACAAGCTAGATGTAGGAAAAATGTTCCCATTGTTGGTCGAGTCCAGAACCAGGGGCCACAATCTTAGAATAAAGGGGAGGCCATTTCAAGTCTGAGGTGAGAAAAAGACCCTCGTTTTCACCCAGAGAGTTGTGCAATTTGTGGAATTCCCTGTCCCGTACAGAGGGCAGTGGGCAGGCCATGAACTGTCAACTACTGGATGGATTCAAGAGAGAGTTGATAGAAAGCTCTAGGGGCCCTTGTGGAATCAAGGGAATAATGGGCATCTAGAAGGCCTTAGGCATTTTGTTATTTCTATAAGATCCCCTGGAGAGACGATCATCCATGATAAGACACAATGACATGGCGGTGCTGGGCCGAATGGCCTCCTCCTGCACCTATTTCCTATGTTTCTATGTAACTTGCTGTTTATCGAAGACTTGCATTGTCAACTTGGTTTGTCTTTCATCTTATTCGGTAGATGGTAAAGGATGTCACAAATAAGCCTAGACCCTCGCGGTAGTCTTTACTTTCAAGATCCAGGACGGTAACAGGCCCTTCGGCCCACTGAGTCCCAGCGACCAGCGATCATCCGTACATTAGTTCTATCCTACACACTCGGGCCAATTTACAATTTTACCAAAGCCAATTAACCTATACACCTGCAGGTCTTTGGAGCGTGAAGATCTCGCAGAAAACCTACGCGGTCACAGGGAGAGCGTACTAACTCCGTACAGGCAGCATCCGTGGCCAGGATCTAACCCGGGTCCCTGGCGCTGTTAGGCAGTGACTCTACCGTTGCGCCACCGTGCCGCCATTTTTGTCTGGGAGAAGTAGACGGGGAGGGGAATTTTTATTTTTTATTTTATTAGAAGCAATTGTACAAGAATAAAACCTTTGGCATGTAAAATTATACAATTATTGTACAGCTTTCTCGTAAAAATTCGGTCAAGGGTGTCCACGTCTTGAAAAATTGATCTGGGTTTTCTGCCAAGACAAGTCTAATATTTTCCAAATGTAGTGTCTCGGACATGTTTGTAATCCACATCTTTACAGTAGGGACTGATGTGTGTTTCCAAAATTTAAGTATTAATTTTGTTCGCCGTTATCAGGCCATAATTAAGGAAACGTCTTTGAAATAGTGTTGGCTCAGAACAGGCTTAGAACAGAAAGTTGGTGAGTCTTTTAATTCTTTGTATGGTTCTGTTTTCATCAGCGGCACGGTGGCGCACAAAATCATGCAGAAATACGGCTTCCGTGAAGGGCAAGGCTTGGGGAAGCACGAGCAGGGGCTGAGCACCGCGCTGTCCGTGGAGAAGACCAGCAAACGAGGAGGGAAGATCATCGTCGGTGACAGCGCAGAGAAAGGTAACACTTGCCCACCTGTACCTGCCGCAATGAAAGTAAGCATGCAGGTACAGCAGGCAGCGAAGAAAGCCAATGGCATGTTGGCCTTCATAACAAGAGGAGCTGAGTATAGGAGCAAAGTGGTCAATAGACAATTGGTGCAGGAGTAGGCCATTTGGCCCTTCGAGCCAGCACCGCCATTCACTGTGATCACGGCAGATCATCCACAATCTGTACCCCGTTCCTGCCTTCTCCCCATATCCCCTGACTCCGCTATCTTTACGAGCCCTATCTAGCTCTCTCTTGAAAGCATCCAGAGAACCGGCCTCCACCGCCCTCTGAGGCAGAGAATTCCACAGACTCACAACTCTCTGTGAGGTCCTTCTGCAGTTGTACAGGGCCCTGGTGAGGCCCACAACTGGAGTATTGTGTGCAGTTTTGGTCTCCAAATTTGAGGAAGGATATTCTTGCTATTGAGGGAGCCCAGCATAGGTTCACAAGGTTAACTCCCGGGATGGCTGGATTGTCATATGTTGATAGAATGGAGCAACTGGGCTTGTATACTCTAGAATTTAGAATGATGAGAGGGGATCTTATTTAAACATGTAAGATTATTAGGGGTTTGGGCACGCTAGAGGCAGGAAACATGTTCCCGATGTTGGGGGAGTCCAGAACCAGTGGCCACATATTAAGAGTAAGTGGTAAGCCATTTAGAACGGAGATGAGGAAAAATTTGTTCACCTAGAGAGTTGTGAGTCTGTGGAATTCTCTGCCTCAGAAGGCAGTGGAGGCCAATTCTCTGGATACTTTCAAGAGAGAGTTAGATAGAGCTCTTAAAGATAGCAGATTCAGGGGATATGGGGAGAAGGCAGGAACGGGGTACTGATTGGGGATGATCAGCCATGATCACAGTGAATGGCGGTGCTGGCTCAAAGGGCCGAATGGCCTACTTCTGCACCTATTGTCTATTGTTAGTCTGCCACATCTTGTTCATACAGATGCCACCTTTGCAATTAATAGAAAAGGAATAATATGAACTGCATGCAACCACAATATGGTTCAATGTTGCAGTCATTACAGCACAGGAACAGGCCCTTCAGCCCAACTATTCCATGCTGACCAACATGTCCCATCTACACTATTCCCACCTACCGAATGGGGTTTAAAAATATTTGGAGTTCTGTTGTATAGGTTACAGGGATGTAATGCTGAGGCTCTATGTCAGACTTCATTTGTGGTATGATGAGCAGTTCTGGGCCCCGTCTCTGAAGGATGTGCTGGCACTGGAGAGGGTCCAGAGGAGACTCGCGAGATCTATCCCAGGAATGATTGGGTTAATGTATGATGAGCGTTTGATGGCCCTGGGCCTGCACTCGCTGGAGTTTAGAAGGACGAGGGGGGGGATCTCATTGAAACGTACCGAGGCCTGGATAGAGTGGAAGTGGAGAAGATGTTTCCACTAGTGGGAGAGTCTAGGACTCGTAGCCTCAGAATAAAAGGTTGTACCTTCAGAACTGCGATGAGGAGGAATTTGGGGTGGGGAGATTGCAACCTTCACGTGGTCCGCCCTGTTTCGACGAATGCAATCAACCCGGCGTGCACAATCAAATAAGATCAAATAGAACAAGTTGGCCTGCAACTTTAGGCTGTGCACCCCATACGCAAGAAGAAGAAGGAATTTCTTTAGTCAGAGGCTGGCTTATCTGCGGAATTTATTGCCACAGATGGCTGTGGAGGGTAAGGCATTGGATATTATTAAGGCAGATATTGGTAGGTTCTTGATCAGTATGGGGGTTATGGGGAGAAGGCAGGGGAATGGGGTTTGGGGGGAGAGATAGATCAGCCATGATTGAATGGCAGAGTAGACGTGATGGGCCGAATGGCCTAATTCTGCTCCTTGAACGTACGAATGGAGAGTGATGCCTGAATCTTTGCGATGTATTTGCTTTATTAACAGTCGAAATGCCTGCTGCGTCCAAGAAATCAGAAGCAAACCCTCTGACAGAGATCCTGAAAAATCCCACTAAAGTGGTTCTACTGCGGGTAAGGAATAAAAAAAAACATGAGAGAGAGAGAGAGACACAAGGAACTGCAGATGCTGGTTTACAAAAAGAGAGACAGAGTGCTGGAGTAACTCAGCGGGCCGGGCAGCATCACGGGGGGGAGAGAACACGTACAGGGTCGGGACCTTTCTTTAGACTGGGTGTGGGCAGTGCAGTGCAGTGCTACGAGCCGATGGAGGAGAGATTACCCCTCAGATTCCTGACAGTTGAAAGTTGCCCCTCAGATTCCTATTAAATCTTTTCCCCTTCACCGTGAACCCGTGTCCTCTGGTCCTCGATTTCCCCAACTCTGGGCAAGAGACTCTGTGCATCTACCCAATCATTTTATTTTGTTCAATAAGCAATAGACAATAGGAGCAGGAGTAGGCCATATGGCCCTACGAGCCAGCACCGCCATTCAATGTGATCATGGCTGATCATCCCCAATCAGTACCCCGTTCCTGCCTTCTCCCCATATCCCCTATCTTCAAGAGCCCTATCTAGCTCTCTTTTGAAAGCATGCAGAGAACCGGCCTCCACCACCCTCTGAGGCAGAGAATTCCACAGACTCACAACTCTCTGTGAGAAAAAGTGTTTCCTCATCTCGGTTCCAAATGGCCGACCCCTTATTCTTAAACTGTGGCCCCAGGTTCTGGACGCCCCCAACATCGGGAGCATGTTTCCTGCCTCTAGCGTGTGCAAACCCTTAAGGGCCTGTCTCACTCTCACGACCTAATTCACGACCTTTTTTACTTGTGGACATTTTTCATCATGTTGAAAAAACGCCTCGACCTACTTGATGCCATGAGTATCTACGACTAGCCTCACAACTTACCTACGACCTACCTACAACCTTGTGACGACCATACTGCGAGTACGAGTCAAGGGCAAACTCGGCAAAGGTCGTGAATTAGGTCGTGAAAGTGGGACAGGCCATTTAATAATCTTATATGTTTCAATAAGATCCCCTCTCATCTTTCTAAACTCCAGTGTCCAAGCCAAGCCGCTCCATTCTCTCATCGTATGACAGTCCCGCCATCCCGGGAATTAACCTTGTGTCATCCTTTTCTTCCAGAACATGGTTGGCTCGGGGGAGGTTGATGATGACCTGGAAGGTGAAACCAAGGAGGAGTGTGAAAAGTACGGCAAAGTGACCAAGTGTGTCATATTCGAGGTAAGAACCGTGCGTGCGCCTGCTTCAAATGGTGGGCTTGGCTTCTGCTCAAGGTGCTTTGGTGCGTCGACGTCTATCTCCCTCTTTACTTCAAAGTCGTTGTGACAGAAATAGTCGTCTCTGACACAGACCGAGAAATGTCCCAGAAGGCAGGAGCATGGAGCAAGGCAAGGGAAAATGTGTCTGAAGGAACTGCAGATGCTGGGTTACGCAAAATGCTGGAGTAACTCAGCGGGTCAGGCAGCATCTTTGGAGAGAAGGAATGAATAGATGATGCTTCGGGTCGGAACCCTTCTTCAGACTGAAATTGGATACACGTTGACTTTGCCTCCTCCACTGTCTCCGTTGTTCCCGGTGTGGGCTCCCATATATCGGCGAGACCAAGCATACATTGGTCATCGTTTCGCCCAACACCTCCGCTCAGTCCGCCTTCGCCCAAGTGATCTCCCGGTGGCTCAACACTTCAACTCCCCCTCCCATTCCCACACTGACGTTTCAGTCCTGGGCCTCCTCCATGGCCAGAGTGAAGCCCAGTGCAAATTGGAGGAACAGCACCTCATATTTGCTTGGGCAGCTTACACCCCAGCGGCATGAACATTGACATCTCTCACTTCAAGTAGCTGCTGTGTTCACTTCCCTCTCCTCTCTCGCCCCCTCCCCCAGAACTGAAAATGCTGGTTTGATGTATAAAAGGACACAGTGCTGGAGTAACTCAGCGGGTCAGGCAGCATCTGTGGTGAACATGGATAGGTGACATTTCACAAAGTGCTGGAGTAACTCAGCGGGTCAGGCAGCATCTCCAGAGAACATGGATAGTTTATGTTTTGGGTTGGGTCCCTTCTTCAGACTTACCCAAAACAAAGGTGGAGGGCCAGCAACTCCACAAATGCTGCCTGACCCGCTGAGTTACTCCAGCACTCTGTGAAACGTCACCTATCCATGTTCTCCGCAGATGCTGCCTGACCCGCTGAGTTACTCCAGCACTCTGTGAAACGTCACCTATCCATGTTCTCCACAGATGCTATTTTGTCAACAAAATAGAGAGAGTACAGAGGAGATTTACTAGAATGTTGCCTGGGTTTCAACAACTAAGTTACAGAGATAGGTTGAATAAGTTAGGTCTTTATTCTCTGGAGCGCAGAAGGTTAAAGGGGGACCTGATAGAGGTCTTTAAAATGATGAGAGGGATAGACAGAGTTGATGTGGACCAGCTTTTCCCTTTGAGAATAGGGAAGATTCAAACAAGAGGACATGACTTCAGAATTAAGGGACAGAAGTTTAAGGGTAACATGAGGGGGAACTTCTTTACTCAGAGAGTGGTAGCGGTGTGGAATGAGCGTCCAGTGGAAGTGGTGGCAGCATGTTCGTTGGTATCATTTAAAAATAAATTGGATAGGCATATGGATGAGAAGAGAATGGAGGGTTATGGTATGTGTGCAGGCAGGTGGGACTAAGGGAAAAAAAGTTGTTCGGCACGGACTTGTAGGGCCGAGATGGCCTGTTTCCGTGCTGTAATTGTTATATGGTTATATGCTGCCTGACCCGCTGAGTTACTCCAGCACTTTGTATCCATTTCAAAATCAGTAACTATTTTCTGGGCCAAACTTTAGAAAGGCAGAAATGTTTGTGAAGCTTCTCGATTTCCTTTTCAGTAGAATCACTTAAAAGCCCAGCACTGTTTGCCTTTGTTTCCTGCTGCTGTTTTCAGGAGGAAGCCTGTCCTGACACGCCTGTGCCTGAGAGGTGGCTGCTTTACCAGGAACAGCGCCTGGTTACTGCTGCCTCTTATCCTAGACAGCACAGCTGCAGTTTAAACTATGATGAGCGTTTGACGGCACTGGGCCTGTACTTGCTGGAGATTAGAAGAATGGGGGGGGGGGGCCTCATTGAAACTTACCGAATAGTGAAAGTCCTGGATAGAGTTGATGTGGAGAAGATGTTTCCACTCGTGGGAGAGTCCAGGACTAGAGGGCACAGCCTCAGAATTAAAGGACGTTCTTTTAGGAAGGAGATGAGGAGGTATTTCTTTCGTCAGAGGGTGGTGAATCTGTGGAATTCTTTGCCACAGACGGCTGTTGAGGCCACAAGTCAGTGGATATTTTTAAGGCAGAGATAGATAGATTCTTGATTAGTGCGGGTGTCAGTGGTTATGGGGAGAAGGCAGGAGAATGGGGTTAGGAGGGAGAGACAGATCAGCCACGAATGAAGGGCGAAGTAGACTTGATGGGCCGAATGCCATAATTCTACTATCCCTTATGACCTTATGTCTCTGACTACCGAATTTTAGTGGTTTTGAGACGCGACCTCGACTTATGCCTTCATGAAGCACAGAGGCAGGCCCTTCGGCCCATCGGGTCCATGCCAACTATTGTCTACATACAACATGCAAACAGGCTCTTCGGCCCAACTCGTCTATGCTGACCACGATGCCCCATCTAAACTACTCCCACTTAGCTTGTATTTGGTCCCTGTCCCTCTGATCCTTTCCTATCCATGTAACTGTCACTGTTATAACTACCTCCTCTGGCAGCTCGTTCCATAAACCTCCATTCTGCATGTATGTGCAAAGAAAAGAAAATTCACCCCTTTGGTTCCTATTAAATATTTCCCCTCTTACCTTAAACCTATGTCCTCTGGTTCGTCAGACAAAGATTCTGGGCATTCACCCAATCTAATCCCGACATGATTTTATACACCTCTATAAAATCACCCCTCATCCTTCAGTGCTCCAAGGAATAAACTCCTAGCCTGTCAAGTTCATCGGTTATAGGAGCAGAATTAAGCAACCGGCCCATCAAGTCTACTCCGCCATTCAAACATGGCTGATCTATCTCTCCCTCTCATCCCCATTCTCCTGCCTTCTCCCCATTACCCCTGACACCCGTACTGATCAAGAATCTGTCTTAAAAATATCCACTGACTTGGCCTCCAGATTCACCACCCTCTGACTAAAGAAATTCCTACTCGTCTCCTTTCTAAATGTACGTCCTTTTATTCTGAGACTGTGACCTCCAGTCCCAGACTCTTCTACTAGTGGAAACATCCTCTCCACAGTCACTGTTTGCTACGTTTCAATGTGGTTGCCCCCTCATCCTTCTAAACCCCAGCGAGTACAGGCCCAGTGCCGTCAAACGCTCATCCAATCTCTCCCAGTAGACTGCTGATTCTAATCGAAACCACGGCTATTGTGCCTGACCCGCTGAGTTACTGCAACATTCTGCGTTCCACTTGGGATTCTAGCACCTGTAGCTTTGGCAGTTGTGCATCGAAACAGAGAAAATAGGTGCATGAGTAGGCCATTCGTCCCTTCGAGCCAGCACCGCCATTCAATATGATCACCCAAAATCAGAATAGAATAGAATAGTTTCTTTATTGTCATTGTAACATGGACCATGTACAACGAAATTTAAAATGTCAGCCAGTCTCATATCCCTTTCCTGCTTTTCCCCTCATATCCCTTGTTTCCATTAGCCCTAAGAGCTAAATCTAACTCTCTCTTGAAAACATCCAGTGAATTGGCCTCCACTGCCTTCTGTGGCTGAGAATTCCACAGATTCACAACTCTCTGTGTGAAACAGTGTTTCCTCATCTCAGTCCTAAATGGCCGACCCCTTATTCTTAAACTGTGACCCCTGGTTCTGGACTCCCCCCAACACCATGAACATTTTCCCTGCATCTAGCCTGTCCAATCCTTTACGAATTTTATATGGCTCTATAAGAACTCTTAAATTCCAGTGAATACAAGCCCAGTCGAGCCATTCTTTCATCATATGTCAGTTCTGCCATCCTGGGAATTAACCTGGTGAACCTACACTGTTGTGTTCAGCTTTATTGGCCCTGGTTTCAGTCCTGTATCATTACACACCCGCTTCTTTGTTTTTCCCAAATGCGGTCGGTCCCATTGTTCTCTGTCCTGTCCTTTATACTTCACCCTGACCTGCGTTTGGCCTTTCCAAAGGCGTTCAGATTCCTGCCTTTAATGTCTCTCCCTCTCTCTCTCTCTCTCTCTCTCTCTCTCCCTCCTCTCCCTCTCCTCTCCCTCTCTCCTCTCTCCTCTCCCTCTCCCTCTCCCTCTCCCTCTCCCTCTCCTCTCTCTGCCTCTCCTCTCCCTCCCTCTCCTCTCCCTCTCCCTCTGCCTCTGCCTCTCCTCCCTCTCCCTCTCCCTCTCCCTCTGACTCTGCCTCTCCCTCTCCCTCTGCCTCTGACTCTCCCTCTGACCTCTCCCTCTGACTCTCCCTCTGACTCTCTCTCTCTCCTCTCCCTCTCCCTCTCCCCTCCCCCGCTCTCTCCCCCCCCCTCTCTCTCTCCCCCTCTCCTCTCTCTCTCCCTCTCCCTCTCCACTCTCCCTCTCCTCTCTCCCTCTCTCTCTCTCTCTCTCTCTCTCTCTGCCTCTCTCTCTCTCTCTCCCCCTCTCTCTCTCTCTCTCTCTCTCTCCCTCTCTCTCCCTCTCTCTCTCTCACTCTCTCTCTCTCTCTCTCTCTCCCCTCTCCCACTCACTCTCTCACTCTCACTCTCTCTCTTTCCCTCTCCCACTCACTCTCTCACTCTCTCTCTCTGTACTTCTGCAGATTCCTGGAGCACCTGACGATGAAGCCGTGCGGATATTTATCGAGTTTGAGCGTGTTGAGTCGGCAATCAAAGGTAACAGTTTGTACTAATGATAAAACTAACCACGTTGATAATCCAGCACGGAAACTGGGCCCTTCGGCCCACCCAGTCCACGCCGTCCATCGATCACCCGTTCACACACCAGTTCGATGCTATCCCACTTTCTCATCCACTCCCTACACACTAGGGGGCAATTTACAGAGGGGATGTGCCCACCTCGTTTTTAAACAATTTCCATTCCTGGACTACCTTTACATTACATTCATTGTGAAGGAGGTAGACAAAAACGCTGGAGAAACTCAGCGGGTGAGGCAACATCTATGGAGCGAAGGAATAGGTGACGTTTCGGGTCGAGACCCGGAAGGGTCTCGACCCGAAACGTCGCCTATTCCTTCGCTCCATAGATGCTTTCTGGGTCGCGACCCGAAACGTCACCCGCATGTCATGGTGACACTTGCGGGCGGAGCACCAAGGCAAATTCCTTGTATGTGAATACTTGGCCAATAAACCTATTCATTCATTTAGGAGGCTTTCAGATAGGCATATGGATAAAGAGAGAATGGAAGGACATGGAGTATATGCAGGCAGATAAGAGTCGGACACAGAGTGCTGGTGTAACTCAGCGGGTCAGGCAAAATCTGTGGAGAACATGGATAGGTGACGTTTCACAGAGTGCTGGAGTAACTCAGCGGGTCAGGCAGGCTCTGTGGAGAACATGGATAGGTGACGTTTCACAGAGTGTTGGAGTAACTGAGCGGGTCAGGCAGCATCTGTGGAGAACATGGATAGGTGACGTTTCACAGAGTGCTGGAGTAACTCAGCGGGTCAGGCAGCATGTGTGGAGAACATGGATAGGTGACGTTTCACAGAGTGCTGGAGTAACTCAGCGGGTCAGGCAGCATGTGTGGAGAACATGGATAGGTGACGTTTCACAGAGTCACCTATTTCCTTCGCCCCATAGATGCTGCCTCACCCGCTGAGTTTCTCCAGCATTTGTGTCTACCTACCAAATGAAACAGTCGTTTTTCTTTTATCAGCTTAGGTAAAAATAGGATTTAGTAAAATATGGTAGGGATTTTTTTTCTTCCTTAGATGGGGTTGATTTATCCTGCTGCATATGACCCACAAAGTCCTTAACGTTTGCATGCTAGACATCGTTTGATTTGATTTAATTTATTGTTATTGTCTTCAATGAAGAAACAACAAAATTATTTTTCCCTTAGTCATACAAGAAAAAAGGAAAGAATTTGTACAAAGGATGTTTACGCATCTCCGTATATCTTTGACGTCTGCCAGCAGCTACAGCATATTGTTTAATATTCTTAGCGAGACAGATTGCTAACGTTTAATAGCGTACATATTTGTATTGAGGGAGCTGTTTTTGCAGGCCGTTCCCCTGGCAACGAACATAGTCAGTTTTCAGATGTCATAAATCAATTGTGTTGCACAGTCCACAAAGATTGAGAGGGAGAGATAGATTGGCCATGATTGAATGGCGGAGTAGACTGGAGGCGAGTCAAGGGTCAAGACCACGTCAGTCTGAAGAAGGGTTTCGGCCCGAAACGTTGCCTATTTCCTTCGCTTCATGGATGAGGACCCGCTGAGTTTCTCCACCATTTTTGTCTACCTAAGGGTCAAGAGAGTGTTTAAGAAGGAACTGCAGATGCTGGAAAATCGAAGGTAGACAAAAATGCTGGAGAAACTCAGCGGGTGCAGCAGCATCTATGGAGCGAAGGAAATAGGCAACGTTTTGGGCCGTGTCCGACCTTTTTGTCGATGGCCAGAGTGAGGACCAGCGTAAATTGGAGAAGCAGCACCTCATATTTCGCTTGGGTAGTTTACACCCCAGTGGTATGAACATTGACCTCCAATTTCAGGTAGTCCTTATTTTCTCCCTCCTTCCCCTCCCCTTCCCAGCTCTCCCACAGCCCACTGTCTCCGCCTCTTCCTTTCTTCTTCTTCTTCCCCCCCCCCCCCCACCCCCACATCAGCCCGAACCGTTGCCTATTTCCTTCACCCCATAGATGCTGCCTCACCCGCTGAGTTTCTCCAGCACTTTTGTCTACAGTCAAGAGAGTTTATTGTCAGTGTCCCAGATAGGACAATGAAATTCTTACGATGGGCCGAATGGCCTAATCCTGCCCCTAGAACTTACGAACTACCACTGCTAGTGGTCTTAATGTAAAACTGGGTGATTTTAACATCTGTCCACACAGTAGCAAACCTTGCTGTCTTTATTCCAGCCGTGGTGGACCTGAACACGAGATACTTCGGGGGCAGAGTGGTGAAGGCTTGCTTCTACAACCTGGACAAATTCCGCCAGTTGGACCTGGGGGACCTCTTCTGAAAGTGCCGGCCCTTTGGCCTTCAGTCAACGGAGTCAACATTCCTTTGGGCATGAAGATGCAGGAGGAGAATTATGATCGACCCTTACAATGTCGACAGCCATCCTAAGTCGTAGCTACAAGGAACTGCAGATGCGGGGATCTTACATGGAACACAGTGCTGGAGTAACTCAGTGGGCTGGGCAACACCTCTGGAACAAGGGGCCTTCAACACCCCGCACCTCTCCCCCCCCCCCCCACCTGCATCCACCTATCACTGGTGTAGGGAGGAACTGCAGATGCTGGCTTACACCAACGTTAGACAGAAAATGCTGGAGTAACTCAGCGAGTCTGGCAGCATCTGTGGAGAAGATGGATACACAGAGTGCTGGAGTAACTCAGCGGATCAGGCAGTGTCTCTGGAGAGAAGGAATAAATGATGTTTTGGTCCGAGCCCTGTCTTCAGATGCAAGATTAAGAGCCTGAAGAAGGGTCTTGAGCCGAAACTTCACTTTATCCTCTTCTCCAGAGATGCTGCCTGACCTGCGGAGTTACTCCAGAAGACTGTTAGCTGACTTCCATCAGGTGTTTATTCTTCCACCTGCTATCACCTGTATCCATCTGCCACTCATCTCCTTTATCAGCTCTCTCCCAGCTACCGCCCCCCTAGACATGGAGAGATATCGAACTTCCATCAGGTGGTTAATCAACACCTGCCTGCCCGCTGAGTTACTCCAGCACTCACCTGTATGTACCCACAGACTGCCTGCCCGCTGAGTTTATGGTGCACCAGCATCTCTTCCAGCTGTCTCCCGAAACCCTTCTGGAAAGTCAACGAAGGGTCGAAACCCGGAAGATTTCGAAACGTCACCTATCCATGTTCTCCACAGATGCTGCCTGACCCGCTGAGTTACTCCAGCACTCTGTGAAACGTCACCTATCCATGTCCTCCACAGATGCTGCCAGACCCGCTGAGTTACTCCAGCACTCTGTGAAACGTCACCTATCCATGTTCTCCACAGATGCTGCCTGACCCGTTGAGTTACTCCAGCACTCTATGAAACGTCACCTATCCATGTTCTCCACAGATGCTGCCAGACCCGCTGACCCGCTGAGTTACTCTGCATTCTCTTTAGTTGTAGCCATTATTATCCTTCTGCACGCATTCGGTTCCCGCCTGAAACGCTCTTCCTGCCATCGGCTGCCTCTGCGATTTGGTTCGGCCACGAATTGCCCTCAAAGCCAACGGTTTGGGGCAGAGTTCCACTAACTTTGTTCACTTTTTTTGCTGGGTAGGTAGGCACTCTGCCGGACCGCCGTCCTCATTTATCTTGGCGGGATAAGACCACATCGGAAGTCCCCGTTCCCCCCCCCCCCCCCCCCAAATTCTCTGACCTGGGAGGTAACCCAGTCAGTCGAAGAGTTAGATTGTTGAGTGGTGGCTTTCGATTCCCATTTCTTGTCAAAGCGATGCGGGTTCTTGCTGTGAATTATCCTAAAGGGCCTGTCCCACTTGCGCAAATTTTTTTTCTGCGACTGCGCCATAGTCGCGGCAGGTGGCCGAAGATTTTCAACGTGTGGCGAAAATCCAGCGGCAACCAGAAAAAGGTACGACTCTTTGGGCGACTACTCACGTCCGACGGACGCCTGTACGGTCGTGAGTAGTCGCCCAAAGAGTCGTACCTTTTTCTGGTCGCCGCTGGATTTTCGACACGTTGAAAATTTTCGGCCACTTGCCGCGACTGTGACGGGTGCCGGCTATCGCCGAAAAAAGTCAGATAAGTGGGACAGGCCCTTACTTAACCCTTTCTGTCATTAATATCTGTGTCAGAACCCGTTTAAATAAAATTGTGAAAAAAAAAAAATTTCTGCAAACTAATTTGATTGTGAATTCGAATTGAAATATTAGTCGGATGCACTACAGTTTCTGGGGGGGGGGAAAGTAGTTGGAATTGGCAAATTTCTCATTTCCTGATCATATTCCACAAAGAGGTCCTTCCGCAGTTGTACAGAGCCCTAGTGAGACCACACCTGGAGTATTGTGTGCAGTTTTGGTCCGCTAATTTGAGGAAGGACATTCTTGCTATTGAGGGAGTGCAGCGTAGGTTCACAAGGTTAATTCCCGGGATGGTGGGACTGTCATATGCTGAGAGAATGGAGCGGCTGGGCTTGTACACCCTGGAGTTTAGAAGGATGAGAGGGGATCTTATTGAAACGTATAAGGGTATTAAGGGTTTGGACACGCTAGAGGCAAGAAACACGTTCCCGGTGTTGGGGGAGTCCAGAACCAGGGGCCACAGTTTGAGAATAAGGGGTAAAGCCATTTAGAACAGAGACGAGGAAACACATTTTCACACAGAGAGTTGTGAGTCTGTGGAATTCTCTGCCTCGGAGGGCGGTGGAGGCCGGTTCACTGGATACTTTCAAGAGAGAGCTAGTTAGGACTCTTAAAAATAGCGGAGTCAGGGGATATGGGGAGAAGGCAGGAACGGGGAACTGATTGGGGATGATCAGCCATGATCACATTGAATGGCGGTGCTGGCTCGAAGGGCCGAATGCTTTACTCCTGCACCTAGTGTCTTTTGTGTATCAATTCGAATTTGCAAGCAGCCAGGGAAACTGGAAGAAAAGGCCAGGGCATGTCGGGACCAGCAGCAAGATGACCTCAGCCAGGGTGCTTCCCTGCTGTTGTTGGCTGGTGATGGTGTAATCCCAAGAGGAATGTATCGTGGTGAAGTGTGGGACTGGTTCATCGACTTTTAGTGGAGGGAGTGGGGGAAGGGCGGGAGGGGGAGGGGGAGGGGAGTGTTTCTCCAAGTTAAAAGAGTCAAAAGAGTGTTTTATTGTCATGTGTCCTGGATGGGACAATGAAATTCTTACTTGCTGCAGCACAACAGAATATGTGAATATGTAAACATAGTACATAACAGGGGAAGAGAAAAAAAGAAAGATTAAGTTAAATAAATAAAGGCCAAAGGACATTTATTGTCACATACACCAATTGGTGTGGTGAAATTTGACAAATATAGTACAATAATAATATAGTCTTTTGCAGTTCATAGCTCAGGGCCTCTAAGAAGGGTCTCTGAAGAAGGGTCTCGACCCGAAACGTCACCTATTTCTTCGCTCCACAGATGCTGCCTCAACCGCTGAGTTTCTCCAGCATTTTTGTCTACCTTCGATTTTTCCAGCATCTGCAGTTCTTTCTTAAACAGAGCTTATTTGTTGTTAGACAAAAATGCTGGAGATTCGCAGTGGGTGAGGCAGCATCTATGGAGCGAAGGAAATAGGCGACGTTTCGGGTCGAGACCCTTCTTCAGACTGATGTGAGGGGGGGGGGGAGAAGAAGAAAGGAAGAGGCGGAGACAGTGGGCGGGGGGGAAAGCTGAATGGGAGGAAAAAGCAGGGACTACCTGAAATTGGAGAAGTTAATGTTCATACCGCTGGGGTGTAAACTGCCGAAGCGAAATATGAGGTGCTGCTCATATTTGCTGTTGTGTTTAATAGCCTGATGGCTGTGGGGAAGAAGCTGTTCCTGAACCTGGACGTTGCAGTTTTCAGGCTCCTGTACCTTCTTCCTGATGGCAGCGGAGAGATGAGTGTGTGGCCAGGATGGTGTGGGTCCTTGATGATGTTGGCTGCCTTTTTGTTTCAGCGACCATGATAGATCGAGTAGACGCACAATGTCTCTTGCCCCGACGAGGGGAATTGAGAATCGGAGGATTATAGGGGGGGAAAGATTTAATAGGTACCTGAGGGGTAACTTTCTCACACAGAGGGTGGTGGGTGTATGGAACGAGCTGCCAGGGGGGGTAGTTGAGGCAGGGACTATTGCAATGTTTAAGAAACACTCAAACAAGTACACGGATAGGGGATACACAAAAAAGCTGGAGAAACATCTATGGTAGAGCAGCATCTATGGAGCGAAGGAAATGGGCAACGTTTCGGGCCGAAACCCTTCTTCAGACGTACACGGATAGGACAGATTTGGAGGGATATGGGCCAAACGCGGGCAGTTGGGACTAGTGTAGATGGAACATGTTGGTCGGTGTGGGCAAGTTGGGCCGAAGGGCCTGTTTCCATGCTGTATCACGCTGTGACTGATCTAAAATGAGAGACTTCAACATTCATACCACAGGGTTGCAGCTATCCAAACAGTGCTTTAAAATTGGGTCTGAATTAGTAACACTGAAGAAGGGTCTCAACCTGAATCATCACCCATTCCTTGGAAAACAACTCCTAGCATCCATCCAGCCAACTGAGCCTAAAGCACACACACTGGATAGCCACCATGTGGTCACAGGAGTGGAAGGCAACCTCATCTCCATTACACAGCTACATCTCCTCACCAGATAGAAGCTGTCCAGGTCTGACCTCCCCAGAGGAGCGTAGATGGGTGAAGCTCAACAGACTTGGTACTGGAGTTGGGTGTTTCAATGCCAGCGTGTGGAGATGGGGGCTCCCTCCGCCAGAGCCCAGCCTGTGAATGTGGAGCAGAACAACAGACAGCCAACCATGTCATCTCTGGGTGCCCGCTCTACCACCCACCACATGGAGCTGTGTCAGGGCCTGGCAGACATTGACACCAACAGAGACAACAACCTGGCTGCTCAACACCCGGCTTGAGATCTAACTATTCCTTTGGTTTATTCATGCTTCATTCGCAAGATGAAGAAGAACCATTCCTTCTCTCCATAGAAGCTGCCAGTCCCGCTGAGTTAGGCCCTGTCCCACGGTACGAGTTCATTCCAAGAGCTCTCCCGAGTTTAAAACAAAATCAAACTCGTGGTAAGCACGGAGAATGTACGTAGCGGGTACGTCGGAGCTCGGGGACGTCTCTTAGCGGCTCGTAACGCTAACGGCAGGTACTCAGGAAGACTCGCTAACGGCAGGCAAGCACGGGAAGACTCGTGAAGATTTTTCAACATGATGAAAAATGTCCACGAGAGCCCCGAGTACCGACGAGTGGCCGTTACCGTAAATCTCTGAGTTCGAATCAGGGCAAACTCGGGAGAGCTCTTGGAATGAACTCGTACCGTGGGACAGGGCCATTACAGCAACATTTTGTGTCTTATCTTCGGTGTAAACCACCATCTGTCCAATGTCTTTAGAATTAGCTGCTGAGCTGAAGATCAGACCGGTGGCATTCCATCAGTTACAAACGCCGCCTCAGTACCTTGCCCTGTGACATTCCTGAATGAATCACAGCGGGTCGGTCGCTGATTATCAGCTGACGTCATGTGTGAATGGTTGAGAGAAACAGTGGTGGAATGTGTAGGAAGGAACAGATAGCTGCTGGTTTAAACCAGAAATAGACAATAAAATACTGGAGTAACTCAGCGGGACAGGCAGCATCTCTGGAGAGAAGGAGTGGGTGATGTTTCGGATCGAGAACCTTTTTCTTCCTAATTTTGAGTGCAGGATGGAAGGTTCGAAGAAGGGTCTCGACCCGAAACGCCACCCCTTCCCTCTCTCCAGAGATGCTGCCTGTCCCGCTGAGTTACTCCAGCTTCTTGCGTCTATCTGCGGTGGAATGTTGCCTGTATGTGTGTTCACAGCCCCAGGGTTGCTCATTTGAGTCTTCCAGCCCTCAGCCGCAAAGCTGATTGAGATAAGATCCTCAACTCCCTGCCCAATTTGACACGGCCTCTCGCAATCACGCTAACTTGCAGCATCTTATAGACAACAGGTGCAGGAGTAGGCCATTCGGCCCTTCGAGCCAGTACTACCATTCAATGTGATCATGGCTGATCATCCCCAATCAGTACCCCGTTCCTGCCTTCTCCCCATATCCACTGACTCCGCTATCTTCAAGAGCCCTCTCTAGCTCTCTCTTGAAAGCATCCAGAGAACCGGCCTCCACCGCCCTCTGAGGCAGAGAATTCCACAGACTCGCCACTCACTGTGAGAAAAAGTGTTTCCTCGTCTCCGTTCTAAATGGCCGACCCCTGATTCTTACCTGACCCACTGAGTTCCTCCAGCACTGTGTCTGTACACACACTGTACACACTGTACACACACACACTGTATACACACTGCACGCACACACACTGCACGCACACACACTGCACTGTACACACACACACACACTGTATACACACACACACCACACACCATAAACACACACACACTGCACACACACACACACACTGTGCACGCACACACACACACACACACACACACACACACACACACACCACACACTACACACACACACACACACTGTACACACACTACACACACTGTACACACACACACACTGTACGCGCACACACTGCGCACACACACACACTACACACACACACACTATACACACACACACACACACACACTGTACACACACACTGTATATACACACACACACACTGTATACACACACACTACGCACACACACACTGTACACACACACTACACGCACACACTGAACTTTTTACTCTCATTCATTACATTGTTTACACTGTACTGTGTTTAGATATTGTGTTGAGCTGCTGCAAGCAAGAATGTCATTGTTCTATCTGGGACACACGACAATAAAACACTCTTGACTCTCTTCAGAGTTTTTATGATAATTCTTTTTAATGACCAAAACAAAATTCTCCCAAAGTTAGACACAAATGCTGGAGAAACTCAGCGGGTCAGGCAGCATCTATGGAGCGAAGGAATAGGCGACGTTTCGGGTCGATACCGTTCTTCAGACAAAAAGATGCTGCCTGACCTGCTGAGTTCCTCCAGCACTTGTGTCTAACTTTGGGAGAATTTTATTTTGGTCATTAAAAAGGAATTGCCACAAAAACTCTGAAGAGAGCCAAGAGTGTTTTATTGTCATGTGTCCCAGATGACATTCTTGCTTGCAGCAGCACAACACAGTATGTAAACATAGTACAGTGTAAACAATGTTATGAATGAGAGTAAAAAGAAAGTGCAGTGTGTGTGTGTGTACAGTGTGTGTGTTTTTTGTTGTTGTTGCTCCAGATGTGCAGCACCTGCAGTTCCTCGTGTCTCCATCAGCCCATGTCCTGCTCTCTCCAGAGTGTGCCGGGTTGGCAGGGGTTAAGTCTCAGCAGGCTGCGACTTCCTCGTTGTGCAGAGCGAGTGATATCGGCAGAAGCACACAGCCACACGCAAGAGGAATCGATTTAAGTTCTCAGATTTCCCCATCTCTCCCTCTCTCTGTTGGAGAGAGCTTTAAATAAGGAACCTTCCCATCGCTATTCGTGGAATTAAGAATGCCACTAGGACGTGGTAAGTTTGTGCATGTTTTATTTTGTGTGGTGTGGGGGTGGGGTGGGGTGGGGGCATTTGCAATCCAGGGCGAGGTTGTTTTGAAAGGTTCAAGAGAAACAAGGTGGTGTGAAGTTTTTCTGAAGCGTTTGTGGTTGGGGCCGGCCGGCCGGCGTTGGGGAATTCCAGCCTGGTTAGTTTCAGGGGCTGTGGGGTGGAGGGGGAGGGGGAAGGGTGACCCAATGCCTTCACTGTGACAAAAATGCAACACATCACAGGTTGGGATGAGTCCTTCCCGTATTTGGTGTTCATTTACAACCAGGAAACAACCTGGGGCTGCTGAAGAAAATGATTCAAGATTCAAGAGAATTTATCGTCATGTGTCCCAGATAGGACAATGAAATTCTTGCATTGCTTCAGTACAACAGAATATAGTAGGCATAAATAAATACAGAACGGAACTAATCAGTGTGTCCATGCGCCATATACACACACACATAAATAAGCAGATAAAGTGCAATAGGTTATTAAAGTTCAGATTTTTGTTTGAGTTGAGTTTAATAGCCTGATGGATGGGGAAGTAGCTGTTCTTCAGGCTCCTGTACCTTCTACCTGAAGGTAGCGGGGAGATGAGTGAGTGGCCAGGATGGTGTGGGTCCTTGATGATGCTGCCAGCCTTTTGAGGCAGCGACTGCGATAGATCCCCTCGATGGAAGGAAGGTCAGAGCCGATGATGGACTGGGCAGTGTTTACTACTTTTTGCAGTCTTTTCCTCTCCAGGGCGCTCAAGTTGCCGAACCAAGCCACGATGCAACCGGTCAGCATGCTCTCTACTGTGCACCTGTAGAAGTTAGAGAGAGTCTTCCTTGACATACCGACTTTCCGTAATCTTCTCAGGAAGTAGAGGCGCTGATGAGCTTTCTTAATAATTGCATCAGTGTTCTCGGACCAGGAAAGATCTGCATGCAGGACATGGGGGATTCAGAGGTCCTGTCAATAGACAATAGGTGCAGGAGTAGGCCATTCGGCCCTTCGAGCCAGCACCGCCATTCAATGTGATCGTGGCTGATCACCCACAATCAGTACCCCGTTCCTGCCTTCTCCCCATATCCCTTAACTCTGCTACCCTATCCATGTACTTGTCCAAATGTTTCTTACACCAATTAAATGGGAACCCATTTGACTAGCATCGTACATCAAGTAGACATACGTGGAAACAGGCCCTTTGGCCCAACTTGCCCACATTTGACCAGCTTCTTCTTCTTGCGTATGGCGTTCACAGTCTAAAGTTGTAAGACAACTTGTTCTGTTTGTTGTTTAAGAAGGAACTGCAGATGCTAGAAAAATGAAAAATCGAAGGTAGACAAAAAATGCTGGAGAAATTCAGCGGGTGAGGCAGCATCAATGGAGCGAAGGAATTGGCGACGTTTCTGGTCGAGACCTTTCTTCAGACTGGATGCTGCCTCACCCGCTGAGTTACTCCAGCATCTTTTGTCTAGAAACATAGAAAATAGGTGCAGGAGTAGGCCATTCGGCCCTTCGAGCCTGCACTGCCATTCAATATGATCACGGTTGATCATCCAACTCAGTATCCTGTACCTGCCTTCTCTCCATACCCTCTGATCCCTTTAGCCACAAGGGCCACATCTAACTCCCTCTTAAATATAGCCAATGAACTGGCCTCAACTATATTCTGTGACAGAGAATTCCACAGATTCACCACTCTGTGTGAAAAATATTTTTCTCATCTCGGTCCTAAAAGATTTCCCCTTTATCCTTAAACTGTGACCCCTTGTTCTAGACTTCCCCAACATCGGGAACAATCTTCCTGCATCTAGCCTGCCCAACCTCTTAAGAATTTTGTAAGTTTCTATAAGATCCCCCCTCAATCTTCTACTATCCATGTAACTGTCCAAATCTCTCTTGAACGAATCAAATTGGAACACATTTGACCAGAATTGTCTATCAAGTAGTCACAGAATCATACAGTGGGGAAACGGGCCCTTCGGCCCAACCTGCCTAACCTGTCCCATCTACACTAGACTCACCTACCAGCATTTGGTCCCTATCCCTCCAAACCTGTCCTATCCATGTACCTGTCTAAATGTTTCTTAAACATAGCGATTGTCCCAGCCCCAACTACCTCCTCCGGCAGCTCGTTCCATACACCCACCACCCTTTGTGTGAAAATGTTGCCCCTCAGGTTCCTATTAAATCTTGACCCTTCATCTTGAGCCTATGTCCTCTGGTCCTCGATTCCCCTACTCTGGGCAAGAGACTCTGTGCATCTACACGATCTATTCCTCTCGTGATTTTGTACACCTCTATAAGATCACCCAGGCGATTTATTAAAAGCTGGGATGAATGTGGAGAGTATGGATCAGGGGGAGACAGGGACAGAGCCAACACCAGGACTGGAATCAGCTCCCAGAGGTGGTGATGGAGGCAGCAATAATATTTAGAGTCATAGAGTGAGACAGCATGGGAACAGGCCCTTCGGCCCAACTTGCCCACACCGACCAACCTGTCCCATCTACACTAGTCCCACCTTTGGCCCGTATCCTCCTAAATTCATGTACATAAGTCTTAGAAGCAGAATTACGCCGTTCGGCCCAAGCGGTAGAGTTGCTGCCTCACAGGTTCGATCCTGACGCTGTCTTTACGGAGTCTGCACGTGCTCCGGTTTCCTCCCACACTCCAAAGACGTACAGGCTGGTCCGGTAAAATTGTAAATTGCCCCCATTGTGTAGGATAGTGCTGGTGTACGGGGTGATCGCAGGGCAGCGCCTTTTTCCCCCCACACAGTATTTTTAAACTCTTAAAAAGTCTATACTATACCTCCACTTTCAGTAAATGTTTGTTCTAACTGATGTTGAACCAGTTTTACAGTAAGACTATTGGCCGTGGAGGTTCATGAGTTCTAGGGGCAGAATTAGGCCATTTGGCCCATCAAGTCTACTCCGCCATTCAATCATGGCTGATCTATCTCTCCCTCTCAGTCTTTGTGGACTGTACAACAGAATTGATCTATTACATCTGAAAACTGAATATGTTCGTTGCCAGGGGAACGGCCTGCCATCAACTCCCTCAGTACAAATATGTGCTCTATTAAATGTTTGCAATCTGTCTCACTAAGAATATTAAACAATATGCTGACGGCAAACATCAAGGAAAGACGTAAACATCCTTTGTACCGAACGATATCTAGCATGCAAACGCTAAGGACTTTGTGAGTCATTTGCAGCGTAATAAATCTACCCCATCTATGGAAGACGTCAAAGATATCAGGAAATACGTAAATGCAGGTTTGTAGGTTAATTGGCTTTGGTAAAATTGTCCGTAGTGTGTGTTAGTGCGGGGATCGCTGGTCGGTGCGGCCTGTTGCCATGTTGTATCTCTAAAGTCCACACAATATGTTTGTGTCTTATTTTCTATACCAGCATCTGCATTTCAGTTCTTGTTTCTACATCAAACCTGGTTCTGGTTCTTGATTTACACTTCCCCGATCTAAAAATATAAAGTTGCCCCTCGGGTTCCTATTAAATCTTCCCCCTCGCACCTTAAACCTATGTCCTCCGCTTCTTGTTCCCCCCCTGCTCTGGGTAAAGGAGTCTATGCATCCACCCCATCTCTTCCCCTCGTGATTTTATACACCTCCATATGGTTTCAGCGGGACCCTGTTACAAATTCGCATTCGAAGCTCCGTGGATGGGGTCATTGAAAGATAAGATTGTTGTAAATATTTACTTTTCCTCTCACTGGTCTGGGCTATTCCAGCTTTCCCAGAAACTCCGTTAGAGATTCTTGCACCACTCCAGTTAAATGTGGAATGTTGACAACACTGATGTTCAGAGATACGCCATGGAAACAGGCCCTTCGGCCCAACGAGTCCATGCCGACCATCGATCACCCATTCACACTAGTTCTATGCTATCCCACTTTCCCATCCACTCCCTATAAACTCGCACCTCACCTGGCTGATCATCTAAAACCAGTACCCCATTGCTGTTTTCTCCCCAGATCCTTTTATTCCGTTAGCCCTCCGAGCTAAATCTAACTCTCTTTTGAAAACATCCAGTGAATTGGCCTCCACTGCCTTCTGTGGCAGAGAATTCCACAGATTCACAACTCTCTGGGTGAAAAGTTTTTTTCCTCATCTCAGTCCTATAATAATAGATTCAGATTCAGATTCAGATTCAACTTTAATTGTCATTGTCAGTGTACAGTACAGAGACAACGAAATGCATTTAGCATCTCCCTGGAAGAGCGACATAGAATATGATTTCAATAAATTAATCTATTTACATGCATACAGTCATAGTGTTTTTCCTGTGGGAGGAGTATCCAGGGGGGTGGGGGTGATTGGCAGTCACCGAGGTACATTGTTGAGTAATGTGACAGCCGCAGGGAAGAAGCTGTTCCTGGGCCGGCAACGGAAAGACCTGTAACGCCTCCCGGTTGGTAGGAGGGTAAACTGTGTCCATGGTTGGGGTGAGAGCAGTCCTTGATGTACAGTATACAGTATAATATCTATCTCTATACATAAAACTGTATTTATTTGTTTGTGTGTAATCAAACACTCAACGATGCGGTAACGGTAGAATTTTTACATATTCCGGTAGACATTTTTCCCCATGAAGCCCAAAATCACCTTATGTGAGGATTTTATGCTTTATTTCTCGAGTTATTAATGAAAATGTTCAAAATTCGGTCAAAACTTTGAATTTAAGAAAGACTGTCTTTCGCTGATGACGTCACAATGGGTCTGCATGCCTTCTTCCTCGTGCTGCGAGTGACGTCACCCCAACCCTCCCTCCTCCCCCCCCGTTATTCAAAGGACGCAGCCGGAGATGAAGTCAGACCCTGGAATGAAGACCAAAGATCATAGCTGAAGACTGCGGCAGCCCAACTCGCGGTCCTTTGGTCAACACACACCCCACCCGCACCCTCGCCGCCTCGCTCGGGGTCCTCGTGTTGGTGTATGGTGGGCAGGTTGCTGCCGCTCTCTGCCTGTCACTGGCCTCTCTCTGCACCCTGCCCTCTGCCCTCTGACTCTACCCCCTCTCTACCCCCTCCCTCTCCCTCTCTAGCTGTGCCGGCGAGTTTGGGGCTATGCGTGAGAGGATAGAGCCAGGGATGGGGTAAAAGGAACGAATGAATAATATTAATATAATATCAAGGGGAGTGGTTAGTGTGTGTGTGTGTGATCCTGCAGGCTACCGCATTCGGGGCACCTTACTCACCAATCGCCTGGGGTGTGCAGTAGCAAGTTTTGTTTGATTTGACAAAGTAATTTCCTTAATAAACTTTAATTAACTTTCTACCCCCCTGGGGCCAGCGGTGGCGGCTACTTCCGTGTGTACGTGACTGGCGTTACAAAGGGCACCCAACGGGTCCTCAGCTGCGCGCGCGCAGTTGGAGGATGGTTGCCGGGTGTACTTGACTGGTGTCACAACTAAAAGTGTCAT
Organism: Leucoraja erinaceus; assembly: GCF_028641065.1. NCBI lineage: Eukaryota > Metazoa > Chordata > Chondrichthyes > Rajiformes > Rajidae > Leucoraja > Leucoraja erinaceus. Next base: position 35,185,209 of record NC_073398.1, on the reverse strand, counting down.
CCTGTATGTATGTATGTATGTATGTTCCTGAAATACAGCCCAAATGGTACAGGATAGTGCAACAATTTTTGGGACGCCTTACTCACCATTTGCCTGCGGTGTGCGGTAGCAAGTTTCGTTCAATTGTACAAAGTAATTCCCTTTATTAACTTTAATTAACTTTTTTTACCGTGTACGGCACTGCGGTCCCACTTGCCGGGCCCGTCAGCCGCGCCTGCGCAGTTGGGGGAGGGTTGCCCGTATCCGCAGGTGCGCAGTGTGTACTTGGCTGGCATCTCTTCAAGGGTCGGGATGGCAGAGGCTCTGTACATGTAGGATTGTGGATCAGGTGGCAATTAGTTTTATTCCTGGATACCTTTCACTAATCACTAATCTGCAGCTCAGCTATAAAGGCTCAGGAGAGAGTAAACGGCTTTTGTGCTATTCCTGGACGATGGAATCGTTGCTTTGCCCAGGGGTATCGACTGCACTGAAATAGCCCAGTAAACCGATGTAGCAAATTAGCCAGCTCATTAAATATAGTGCACGGGATAAAATCCAAACTAATCACCTTTGAGGCACCTTCTAACTCCTAAGCAACCAAAGTCTGCTCCATGTTCACTGGATATATAGTGTAGAACAGTGCAGCACAGGAGGGGGCCCTTCGGCCCACAATGTCCATGCGTGTCGCTGCCTCACAGCACCAGAGACCCTGGGTTCGATCCCGACTACGGGTGCTGTCTGAACGGAGTTTGCACGTTCTCCCTGTGACCTGCGTGGGTTTTCTCCAGGTGCTCCGGTTTCCTCCCACACTCCCAAGACGTGCGGGTTTGCAGGTTAATTGGCTTTGGTTAAATTGTCCCTAGTGTGTGCGGGATAGTGTTCGTGTAGGGGGTGATCGCAGGTCGGCGTGGACTCAGTGGGCCAAAGAGCCTGTTTCCGCGCTGTATCTCTAAACTAAACTAAAGTGTATCGCGGCAGGACGCGCTATGATATCTCCACTTCTGACAGTCGTCACGTAACTGAGGATTGACATTAGCAGAAGTGGGCAGTGACACTGAGTCCGTGCGGTATTAATCCCCTGCATCCTGTAATGACACAGCTCACACCGATGATCTGAATCACCACTTTAACCTTCCTCCTGACACTATACTTGACGCCATTCACAATCTGCAACATCAGCTCGCTGCCTCTTCCTGTGCCAGAGCTGTTCACCATTTGTGGGTTTAGTTTAGAGATACAGTGCAGAAACAGGCCCTTCGGCCCACCGGGTCCGTGCCGACCAGCGATCCCTGCCACACTAACGCTATCCGACACACACTAGGGATAAATTTACATTTATACCAAGCCAAATTAACGTGCAAACCGGCACATCTTTGGGATGTGGGAGGAAACTGGAGCACTCCGTGGAAATCAAGGAAACAATCAAAAGTGCTGGAGTAGCTCAGCGGGTGCAGCAACATCTATGGAGCTAAGGAAATAGGCAACGTTTCGGGTCGAAACCCTTCCGGGTTTCGGCCCGAAACGTTGCCTATTTCCAGAAGGATTTCGGCCCCGAAACGTTGCCTATTTCCTTCGCTCCATAGATGCCGCTGCACCATAACTGAGCGGGTCAGGCAGCATCTGTGGAGAACATGGATAGGTGACGTTTCACAGAGTGCTGGAGTAACTCAGCGGGTCAGGCAGCATCTGTGGAGAACATGGATATGTGACGTTTCACAGAGTGCTGGAGCAACTCAGCGGGTCAGGCAGCATCTGTGGAGAACATGGATAGGTGACGTTTCACAGAGTGCTGGAGTAACTCAGCGGGTCAGGCAGCATCTATGGAGCTAAGGAAATAGGCAACGTTTCGGGCCGAAACCCTTTCGGGTTTTGGCCCGAAACGTTGCCTATTTCCAGAACGATTTCGGCCCCGAAACGTTGCCTATTTCCTTCGCTGTGAAAATGTGTTTCCTCGTCTCCGTTCTAAATGACTTGCCCCTTATTCTTAAACTGTGGCCCCTGGTTCTGGACTCCCCCAACATCGGGAACATGTTTCCTGCCTCTAGCGTGTCCAAACCCTTAATAATCTTATATGTTTCAATAAGATATCCTTTCATCCTTCTAAATTGCAGAGTGTACAAGGTGGGGATGGCAGAGGCTCTGTACATGTAGGATTGTGGATCAGGTGGCAATTAGTTTTATTCCTGGATACCTTTCACTGCTCACTAATCTGCAGCTCAGCTATAAAGGCTCAGGTGAGAGTAATCTGCTTTTGTGCTATTCCTGGACGATGGAATCGTTGCTTTGCCCAGGGGTATTGACTGCACTGAAATAGCCCAGTAAACCGATGTAGCAAATTAGCCAGCTCATTAAATATAGTGCACGGGATAAAATCCAAACTAATCACCTTTGAGGCACCTTCTAACTCCTAAGCAACCAAAGTCTGCTCCATGTTCACTGGATATATAGTGTAGAACAGTGCAGCACAGGAGGGGGCCCTTCGGCCCACAATGTCCATGTGGGTTGCTGCCTCACAGCACCAGAGACCCTGGGTTCGATCCCGACTGCGGGTGCTGTCTGAACGGAGTTTGCACGTTCTCCCTGTGACCTGCATGGGTTTTCTCCAGGTGCTCCGGTTTCCTCCCACACTCCCAAGACGTGCGGGTTTGCAGGTTAATTGGCTTTGGTTAAATTGTCCCTAGTGTGTGCGGGATAGTGTTCGTGTAGGGGGTGATTGCAGGTCGGCGTGGACTCAGTAGGTCAAAGAGCCTGTTTCCGCGCTGTATCTCTAAACTAAACTAAAGTGTATCGCAGCAGGACGTGCTATGATATCTCCACTTCTGACAGTCGTCACGTAACTGAGGATTGACATTAGCAGAAGTGGGCAGTGGCACTGAGTCCGTGCGGTATTAATCCCCTGCATCCTGTAATGTCACAGCTCACACCCAGACTGACTCCTGGGATGTCAGGACTTTCAAATGAAGAAAAGACTGGATAGACTCGGCTTGTACTCGCTAGAATTTAGAAGATTGAGGGGGGGATCTTATAGAAACGTACAAAATTCTTAAGGAGTTGTACAGGCTAGATGCAGGAAGATTGTTCCCGATGTTGGGGAAGTCCAGAACAAGGGGTCACAGTTTAAGGATAAGTTTTAGGACAGAGATGAGGAAAACATTTTTCACACAGAGAGTGGTGAATCTCTGGAATTCTCTGCCGCAGAAGGTGGTTGATGCCAGTTCATTGGCTATATTTAAGAGGGAGTTAGATATGGCCCTTGTGGCTAAAGGGATCAGGGGGTATGGAGAGAAGGCAGGTACAGGATACTGAGTTGGATGATCAGCCATGATCATATTGAGTGGCGGTGCAGGCTCGAAGGGCCGAATGGCCTACTCCTGCACCTAGTTTCTATGTTTCTATGAGCTGAATCACCACTTTAACCTTCCTCCTGACACTATACTTGATGCCATTCACAATCTGCAACATCATCAGCTCGCTGCCTCTTCCTGTGCCAGAGCTGTTCACCATTTATGGGTTTCATTTTAGTTTAGTTTAGAGATACAGCGCGGAAACAGGCCCTTCGGCCCACCGGCTCCGTGCCGGCCAGCGTTTCCCTGCACGCTAACACTAGGGGCAATTTTACATTAATACTGAGGGTCACCGTTGAGGTAGATAGTAGTTCAGGACCGCTCTCTGGTTGTGGTAGGATGGTTCAGTTGCCTGATAACAGCCGGGAAGAAACTGTCCCTGAATCTGGAGGTGTGTGTGCGTTGGTTTTCACACTTCTGTACCTCTTGCCCGATGAGAGAAGAAGAGGGAGTGGCCGGGGGTGAGACTGGTCCTTGATGATGCTGCTGGCCTTGCCGAGGCAGCGTGAGGTGTAGATGGAGTCAATGGAAGGGAGGTTGGTTTGTGTGTGGTGGTCTGATGCTTGGGGAAGTGCTGCATGATACCATGTCTAGGTGGTGTGGTTTGGTGCTGCAGTTAAGGCCTCTCCCCATCGGAGGGCAGCGTTGTCCTATCTTAGTGCTTCAAGGAAAACACACAGAGTGCTGGAGTAACTCAGCGGGTCAGAGTGCTGGAGTAACTCAGCGGGTCAGGCAGCATCTGTGGAGAACATGGATAGGTGACGTTCCACAGAGTGCTGGAGTAACTCAGTGGGTCAGGCAGCATCTGTGGAGAACATGGATAGGTGACGTTTCACAGAGTGCTGGAGTAACTCAGCGGGTGCAGCAGCATCTATGGAGCTAAGGAAATAGGCAACGTTTCGGGTCGAAACCCTTCCGGGTTTCGGCCCGAAACGTTGCCTATTTCCAGAAGGGTTTCGGCCCGTAACGTTGCCTATTTCCTTCGCTCCATAGATGCTGCTGCACCATAACTCAGCGGGCCAGGCAGCATCTGTGGAGAACATGGATAGGTGACATTTCTGGTCAGGACACTTCTCCAGTCTGAAGTACAGACATCAGGCGTAGTCTAGAACCCGGGTCTCTGGCACTGTGAAGCAGGAATTCTCCCGCTGCGCACCGTGCCGAATAATGGAGTAGACTCGATGGGCCGAATGGCCTAATTCTGTTCCAATGACATATGATCTTATGAATCTATGTTGACACAGAAAGCTGCAGTAACTCAGCGGGACAGGCGGCATCTCTGGAGAGAAGGAATGGGTGACGTTTCGGATCGATGAAACGTCACCCATTCCTTCCCTCCAAAGATGCTGCCTGTCCCGCTGAGTTACTCCAGCATTTTGTGTCTACCAGCATCTGCAGTTCCTTCCTACACATTTTGAACCCAAGTACTTCTGTCAGGTCTCAATAGGCAATAGGTGCAGGAGTAGGCCATTCGGCCCTTCGAGCCAGCACCGCCATTCAATGTGATCATGGCTGATCATCCCCAATCAGTACCCCGCTCCTGCCTTCTCCCTGCAAGGAAAAACATTCCAGATAGACCGGTCCGAGCCTGTTTGTTGTGTGAGGTGTCTCCTCTAGAGACCCCACCTCAGTCTGTACTCTCTGCCCTCCCATCCCACCTTCTCCGTGAGAACAAGGAGGGGTGCTGGTAAATCCTGCCTGCTGACTCACTGGTGTAAGCAAGAACTGCAGATGCTGGATTAAATCGAAGGTGCTGGCGTAAGTCATTCCTTCGGCAGTTGTACAGGGCCCCAGTGAGACCACACATGGAGTATTGTGTGCAGTTTTGAACCGCTAATTTGAGGAAGGACATTCTTGCTATTGAGGGAGTGCAGCGTAGGTTTACAAGGTGAACACAAGATGCTGCCTCACCCGCTGAGTTTCTCCAGCATTTTGTCTACCGTTGATCTGGAGGCTTTGGGAGCACGAGGCATCACGGTGGCACGGCAGGAGAGTTGCAACCTCGCAACGCTGGAGACCCGGGTTAGATCCTGACCTCGGATGCTGTCTGTGTGGAGTTTGCACGTTCTCCCCGTGACCTGCGTGGGTTTTCTCCAGGTGCTCCAGTTTCCTCCCACACCCCAGAGACGTGCAGGTTTATAGGTTAATTGGCTTCTGTAAATTTATAAATTATCCCTAGTGTGTGTAGGATAGTGCTAGTGTACGGGGTGATCACTGGACGGCGTGGACTAGCTGGGCCGAAGGGCCTGTCCCAACGCTGTATCTCTAAACTAAATTATTGTATATAATGGAATACATGCTCGATCAATGGTGTTTTATCATGAATGTTTTATTATTATTAATATTTAATGTTTTCTGAGTCATTCGTAACTCACTGTATGTCATGTTGTTACTTGTGGGCGGAGCACCAAGGCAAATTCCTTGTATGGGAATACTTGGCCAATAAACTTACTTGCTTACATCTAGCATTGACATTTTTTTTTAAAAAGTCTGGTTTTAATTTGATCTGAATCACACTGTACTTGTTTAGATGGATTTCTTGTGTCAGGTCAAGTCAACTTTATTTGTCACAGGATGTGCAGTGAAATGAAAGTGGCAATGCCTGCGGGATTATGCAAAAACAACAGGACAGGACAGAACCAGTATTTACATTAAAAAACACAAGACACAACAGTATTTACGCCCCTGGTGAGATCAGAGTTTACAGCCCTGACGGCCTGTGGGAAGAAACTCCGTCTCATGCTCTCTGTTTTCGCAGCGTGACTGTGGAGGCGTTTGCCTGACCGTAGCAGCTGCAACAGTCCGTTGCTGGGGGGGTAGGGGTCCCCCATTATGTTGCTGGTTCTGGATCTGTACCTCCTGGTGTATAGTTCCCGCCGGAGGTCTGGATCGGGCAGTGTGCTTCAGTTAAGTTATCAATTGTAGCTGTACAGAACGCCACAGGAAAATCCTTTCCCCCTGTGGCTAACTGTACAACTCCTTACCCTGGTGTAGACTGACTCCCCTCCCTCTCCCCACCTTGCCACCTCCCCAATCTTTGCACATTCTGGGCTTTCCACTGTAATTTCATGCTCCATGTATCTGGTTGTGTGTTTATGACTGTTGGCAGATCAATTTCCCTGCTGGGATCAATAAAATTCCGTTGTATCGTGCGGTCACGGTGGTGCAGCGGTAGAGTTGCTGCCTCACGGCGAATGCAGCGCCAGAGACCCGGGTTCGATCCTGACTACGGGCGCTGTCTGTACGGAGTTTGCACGTTCTACCCGTGACCTGCGTGGGTTTCCTCTGAGATCTTCGGTTTCTTCCCACACTCCAAAGTCGTGCAGGATTGTCGGTTAACTGGCTTGGTAAATGTAAAAGAATTGCCCCCAGTGTGTGTAGGATAGTGTTAGTGTGCGGGGATCGCTGGTCGGCATGGACCCGGTGGGCCGAAGGGCCTGTTTCTGCGCTGTATCTCTGAACATGCCGAGGGAGGGGTTTTTTGTTGACCTGGATTTCCTGTGGCGTTCTGTACAGCTACAATTGATAACTTAACTGAAGCACACTGCCCGATTCAGACCTCCTGCGGGAACTATACACCAGGAGGTGCAGATCTAGAGCCAGCAACATTATGGGGGACCCCTACCCCCCCAGCAGCGGACTGTTCCAGCCACTACGGTCAGGCAAACGCCTCCACTGTCACACTGTGAAACCAGAGTGGATGAGACGGAGTTTCTTCCCACAGGCCGGCAGGGCTGTGTGTTTTTCGCTGTGATCTGGATGTTGTTGGTTACTTCAGTAGTAAACACACCACCGGCCGTCTCCGGGGGCAACAGCGACAGCTCCCTGAGGCCGAGCAGGGCAGGTGCTGGCAAGCTTAGTTTAGGTTTAGTTTAGTTTAGAGATACAGCGCGGAAACAGGCCCTTCGTCCCACCGAGTCCGCACCGACCAGCGATCCCCGCACATTAACACTATCCCACGCGCACGCACACATGCAAACGCATACGCACACGCACACACACACACACACACACACACAATTTACAATTTTACCAAAGCCAATTAAACTGTACGTCTTTGGAGTGTGGGAGGAAACCGGAGCTCCCGGAGAAAACCCACGCAGGTCACGGGGAGAACGCACAAACTCCGTACAGACAGCGCCCGTAGTCGGGATCGTACATGGGTTTCTGATAAGGGAATAACGTTTAGTGCAAGGTAAAGCCAGTAAAGTCCGATCAAGGATAGTCCGAGGGTCACCAATGAGGTAGATAGTAGTTCAGCACCGCTCTCTGGTTGTGGTAGGACAGCACGGAAACAGGCCCTTTGTCCCAACTTGCCCATGTTTGGCCCATAATCCAGGGGTGGCACGGTGGCGCAGCGGTAGAGTTGCTGCCTCACAGCGCCGGAGACCCGGGTTCGATCCTGACTACGGGCGCTGTCTGTACGGAGTTTGTACGTTCTCCCCGTGACCTGCGTGGGTTTTCTCCGGGATCTTCGGTTTCCTCCCACACTCCAAAGACGGTGGGTTTGTAGGTAAATTGGCTTTGGTACAAATGTAAAATTGTTGTGTGTGTGTGTGTGTGTGTGTGTGTGTGTGTGTGTGTGTGTGTGTGTGTGTGTGTGTGTGTGTGTGTGTGTGTGTGTGTGTGTGTGTGTGTGAGTGAAGGTGTGTGTGTGTGTGTGTGTGTGTGTGTGAAGGTGTGTGTGTGATAGTTTTAATATGCGGGGGCCAGCATGGACTCGGTGGGCCGAAGGGCCTGTTTCCGTGCTGTATCTCTAAACTAAACGAATAGTCTGTGTTGTTCTCCGTTGATGTATTCGCTGTCACCAAGCAACAGCCTGAATCATCTCCTTGCGATGTTATTGCATCAGTGTGTGTGTGTGTGTGTGTCTATTTTAACTCTGACACAATGAGAGAACGGACTGCATGCACCCACTCTGCATTCACAGTGACTCATGCAAGGTGCGGAGAGGTGACCTCACCCCACATTCTGTAGAAGATCCTGCACGTTTTACTGTTTGTCTCCTTTAACTACACATTTTTCCCCTCCCAAATGTTATCTTAATAAGACCAGAGCACTTCGCCAGCCTGCCAGTGTTTTAGCTCAGTTTGGGAAAAGTTCAGTTTGAGATTTTGAGTTTAAAAAGTAGGAATAACAAACTGCAGATGCTGGTTTATACCAAAGATAGTTGCAAAGTGCTGGAGTAACTCAGCGGGTCAGGCAGCATTTCTGGAGAGAAAGGATGGGTGACGTTTCGGGGCAGGTGTGAAGAAGGGCCCCAACCCAAAACATTACCTATCCATGTTCTCCAGAGATGCTGCCTGACCGCTGAGTTAAGGCTCTGTCCCACGGTACGAGTTCATTCCAAGAGCTCTCCCGAGTTTAAAAAAAAAATCAAACTCGTGGTAAGCACGGAGAATGAACGTAGCGGGTATGTCAGAGCTCGGGGACGTCTCTTAGCGTCTCGTAACGCTAACGGCAGGCAAGCTCGGGAAGAAAAATGTCCACGAGAGCCCCAAATACCTACGAGCGGCCATTACCGTAAATCTCCGAATTCGAATCAGGGCAAACTCGGGAGAGCTCTTGGAATGAACTCGTACAGTGGGACAGGGCTTTTACTCCAGCACTCTGCGAAACGTCACCTATCCATGTTCTCCACAGATGCTGCCTGACCTGCTGAGTTACTCCAGCACTCTGCGAAACGTCACCTATCCATGTTCTCCACAGATGCTGCCTGACCCGCTGAGTTACTCCAGCACTCTGTGAAACGTCACCTATCCATGTTCTCTACAGATGCTGCCTGACCCGCTGAGTTACTCCAGCACTCTGTGAAACGTCATCTATCCATGTTCTCCACAGATGCTGCCTGACCCGCTGAGTTATGGTGCAGCAGCATCTATGGAGCGAAGGAAATAGGCAACGTTTCGGGTTGAAACCCTTCTGGAAATAGGCAACGTTTCGGGCCAAAACCCGGAAGGGTTTCGACCCGAAACGTTGCCTATTTCCTTAGCTCCATAGATGCTGCTGCACCCGCTGAGTTACTCCAGCACTCTGTGAAACGTTACCTATCCATGTTCTCCACAGATGCTGCCTGACCCGCTGAGTTACTCCAGCACGTTTCATCGACCTTGAGTTTATTTTAATTCAGTTAGAAAGATACAGCTCTGAAACAGGCCCTTCGGCCCAACGAGTCCCTGCCGACCATCGATCACCCGTTAACACACTAGTTCTATGTTATCCCACTTTCCCGTCCACTCCCTACACACCAGGGAGCAATTTACACAGGGCCGATTAACCTAAAAACCTGCACGTCTTTGGGATGTGGGTGGTCGGTGTGGACTCGATGGGCCGAAGGGCCTGTTTCTGCGCTGTATCTCTAATCTAAACTAAAATCACTTCCCAACCAGAACATAGAAACATAGAAAATAGGTGCAGGAGTAGGCCATTCGGCCCTTCGAGCCAGCACCGTCATTCAATATGATCATGGCCGATCATCCAGAATCAGTACCCCGTTCCTGCTTTCTCCCCATATCCCTTGATTCCGTTAGCCCTAAGAGCTACAACTAACTCTCTCTTGAAAACATCCAGTGAATCGGCCTCCACTGCCTTCTGTGGCAGGGAATTCCACAGATTCACAACTCTCTGGGTGAAAACGTTTTTGCTCATGCAAACACCATACAGACAGCACCAGAGGTCAGGGTCGCACCCGGGTCCTTGGCGCTGTGAGGCAGCAGCTCTACCCGCTGCACCACCGTTGCGAGAGTAGCTTTAATTGTGGAATAATTCCTCTAATTATCTTCCCCAGTTTTACTGAATCAGTGGGCCAGACTACACCACTTATTTAGCCACTCAGAACAAACCTTGGCCAGTGTTACCCCTATTGCTTTTCAGTCTGGCTCTCTGAATCCCAGCCAATTGTGTAGCCTTAATGGAACTCAGATGTTGCCCTGTGGTTTAATGCCTGATTCATTATGCCCTGTCTGGCAAGCAAAACGTGCATGTATGCACACACACACCCTTACACACACACACACACACCCTTACACACACACACACACACACCCTTACACACACACACACACACACACACACACACATACACACACACACACACACACACACACACACACACACACACACACACACACACACACACCCTTACACACACACACACCCTTACACACACACACACACACATACACGAACACACACACACACACACACACACACGTACATACACAAACACACACACACACACACTCTTACACAAAACACACACCTTGACACACACACACATACACCCTGACACACAAACACATCCTTACACACACCCTTACACAAACACACACCTTCACACACACACGTGCACCTTGACACACGCACACACCCTTACACACACACACACCCGTACACACACAAACACACACACCCTTTACACACACACACACCCTTACACACACACACACACGTACACCATGACACACACACACCCTCACACACACACACACACACACACACACACCCTCACACACACACACCCTTACACACACACACCCTTACAGCCACATTTACACACACACCCTTGTAGCTTCAGGATATTAGGAACATTAGTCGGGTAACACTGCACGTTGACTCTAAGCTTCCACTCATTCTCACCTCCACCACTGTGTGTATTACCTGTATCATTCTCTCAGTGCAGGAAGGAACTGCAGATGCTGGTTTACACCGAAGGTAGACACAAGATTCTGGAGTAACTCAGCGGGACAGACAGGAAGGCAAGAGGTGCCATTTCATGTCGAGCCCCTTCTTCAGTCTGAGGAAGTTAAATTATAGGAATTATTCTGGAATTAAAACAACTCTTGGCACGGCGGCGCAGCGGGTGGAGCTGCTGCCTTGCAGCGCCAGAGTCCTGGGTTTGATGCTGACCTCGGGTGCTGTCTGTGTGGAGTTTGCACGTTCTCATGGGTTTCCTCCAGGTGCTCCGGTTTCAATAGACAATAGGTGCAGGAGTAGACCATTCGGCCCTTTGAGCCAGCACCGCCATTCAATGTGATCATGGCTGATCATCCACAATCAGTACCCCGTTCCTGCCTTCTCCCCATATCCCCTGAATCTGCTATCTTTAAGAGCCCTATCTAGCTCTGTCTTGAAAGCATCCAGAGAACCGGCCCCTACACACACTAGGGACAATTTACATTCATACCAAACCAATTAACCTACAAACCTGGGAGAGACACAAAAAACTGGAGGAACTCAGCGGGACAGGCAGCATCTCTGGAGAGAAGGAATGGGTGACGTTTCGGGTCGAGACCCTTCTTGAGACCTGTACGTCTTTGAAGTGTGGGAGGAAACCAAAAATCTCGGAGAAAACCCGCGCAGGTCACGGGGAGAATGTAATGTAGATGGTATGTGGACTAGTGTTGATGCCACATGTTGGTCGGTGTGGGTCAGTTGGGCTGAAGGGTCTGTATCACTCTATGACTTGAAGGAGGGAAATTTGCTGGGATAATTGATGAACTTTTTTTTTTTTTTAATCACTCAAGTAAATGATTTAAAACATTATAGATACAGTGTGGCAACAGGCCCTTTGGCCCACCGAGTCCGTGCAGTCCAGCTACACTAGCTCTAACCTACACACACTGGGGACAATTGGCAACTTTTACCAAAGTCAAACCCGCACGTCTTTGGAGTGTGGGAGGAAACCGGAGCACCCGGAGAAAACCCACGCGGTCACGGGGAGAACGTGCAAACTCCGTACAGACAGCACCCGTGGTCGGGATCGAACCCGGGTCTCCGGCGCTGTGAGGCAGCAACTCTACCACTGCGCCACCCTGTGGACACTCTTGGCATCATGTTCGGCACAGACGAGATGGGCCATGGTGGCTGTTCCTATGCTGTACTGTTCTATGTTCTGGATAGGGAAGGGGGGGGGGGGGTACTCCCTAGAATTTAGAAGATTGAGGGGGGATCTTATAGAAACTTACAAAATTCTTAAGGGGTTGGACAGGCTAGATTAAGGAAGATTGTTCCTGATGTTGGGGAAGTCCAGAACAAGGGGTCACAGTTTAAGGATAAGGAGGAAATCTTTTAGGATCGAGATGAGAAAAACATTTTTTACACAGAGAGTGGTGAATCTGTGGAATTCTCTGCCACAGAAGGTAGTTGAGGCCAGTTCATTGGCACCGTTATTGTTTGGGGTTTTTTTTCTGGGTTTTGTTATATTATTTATACGATTACATATTGTGTTGTGCTGCAGCAAGCAAGAATTTCATTGTTCTATCTGGGACACATGACAATAAAACACTCTTGACTCTTGAGTCCAAGCCAACCATTAATTCACACTAGTTCTATATTCTCCCACTTTCTCGTCCACTCCCTACACACTAGGGGGCAATATACAGAGGGGAAGATTAACCTACAAACCCGCACGTCTTTAGGATGTGGGAGGAAACCGGAGCGCCCGGAGAAAACGACAATTTTCACACAGAATCTGTGGAATTCTCTGCCACAGAAGGTAGTTGAGGCCACAGTTCATTGGCTATATTTAAGAGGGAGTTAGATGTGGCCCTTGTGGCTAAAGGGATCAGGGGGTATGGAGAGAAGGCAGGTACAGGATACTGAGTTGGATGATCAGCCATGATCATATTGAATGACGGTGCAGGCTCGAAGGACCGAATGGCCTACTCCTGCACCTATTTTCTATGTTTCTATGAGTAGGAGGGTAACCAGAGTGGGGGGTTGAGGGGAATTGAGGGAGGGGGTGGTTGGGGGTGAGCGGGGACAGTGGAAATGTGAACCAGGTGGGAGAGGAAGAGGAGAGGGTGAGCGAGGGAAACTGGCTGAAGAGGAGAGTGGAGGGGGAGGGGAGGGTGGAACCAGATGGGTAATTGGCGATTCTCTGCTGATGGAGCTGAGTTAACGATGTGCGTCTCCAGATTCCTGTAAAATCTGGAATGCAGTAAGTCGGGAATCTCCACATAAATGCTGCAATCCCGTGAAACGTGCAGCTCAGTAAAATCAACTGAAGGTCTGGTTTAGCCACAGACCTGCAGCCAGGGGTCCTTTAGATTTGTGGCAGGAAGGAACTGCAGATGCTGATTTAAACTGAAGATAGACACAAAATGCTGGAGTAACTCAGCGAGACAGGCAGCATCTCTGGAGAGAAGGAATGGGTGACGTTTCGGGTCGAGACCCTTCTTCAGACTCAGTCTGTGCTGTACTATACTGTGTGTTCCATGATTTATTTCAAAGCAGCCCAGAGTCATAGAGGGATACAGTGCAGATTAGTGCGGGTGTCAGGGGTTATGGGGAGAGCATGAGAATGGGGTTAGGAGGGAGTGATCGATCAGCCATGATGGGCCGAATGGCCTAATTCTGCTCCTGTCACTTATCATCATACGAAACGGGCCCTTTGGCTCAACTTGCCCACACCAACCAACATGTCCCAGCTACACTAGTCCCACCTGCCAGCATTTGGTCCATATCCCTCCAAACCTGTCCTATTCATGTACCTGTCTAAAGTTTCTTAAAATGTTGGGATAGTCCCAGCCTCAACTACCTCCTCCAGCAGCTTGTTCCATACACCCACCACCCTTTGTGTGGAAAAGTTACCCCTCAGATTCCTATTAAATCTTTTCCCCTTCACTTTAAACCTGTGTCCTCTGGTCTTCGATTCCCCTACTCTCAGCAAGAGACTCTGTGTGTCTACCCGATCTATTCCTCTCATGATTTTGTACACCTCTATAAGATCACCCCTCATCTTCCTGCGCTGCAAGGAATAGAGACCCAGCCTGCTCAACCTCTCCCTGTAGCTCACACCCTCAACTCCTGGCAACATCCTCGTAAATCTTCTCTGTACCCTTTCCAGCTTGACAACATCTTTCCTATAACATGGTGCTCAGAACTGGACACAAGACTCTAAATGCTGTCTCACCAACGTCTTGTACAACTGCAACATGACCTCCCAACTTCTATACTCAATACTCTGGCTGATAAAAGCCAATGTGCCCAAAGCCTTGTTGACCACCTTGTCTACCTGTGACTCGACCTTCAAGGAACCATGCACTTGTACTCCTAGATCCCTCTGCTCTACAACACTCCCCAGCGGCCGACCATTTACTGTGTAGAACCTGCCCTTTGTTAGACGTCCCAAAATGCAGCACCTCACACTTCTCTGTATTAAATTCCATCAACCATTCCTCCGCCAATCGATCCAGATGGTTGGACGCTCTAGAGATTTCTTTCTGATAGTTTAGTTTATTGTCACGTGTACCGAGGTACAGTGAAAAGCTTTTGTTGCGTGCTAACCAGCCAGCGGAAAGACAATACATGATTACAATCACATCGTCCACAGTGTAGCAGATACAGGACAAATAATGTTTAGTGCAAGATTAGGTATAGTAAAGTCCGATTAAAGATAGTCCAAGGGTCTCCAATTAGGTAGATGGGAGGTCAGTACTGCTCTTTAAATGGTGGTAGGATGGTTCAGTTGCCCGATAACAGCTGGGAAGAAACCATCCATGAATCTGGAGGTGTGGGAAGGAACTGCATAGAAACATAGAAAATAGGTGCAGGAGTAGAGGCCATTCGGCCCTTCGAGCCTGCACCACCATTCAATATGATCATGGCTGATCATCCAACTCAGTATCCTGTACCTGCCTACTCTCCATACCCCCTGATACCTTTAGCCACAAGGGCCACATCTAACTCCCTCTTAAATATAGCCAATGAACTGGCCTCAACTACCTTCTGTGGCAGAGAATTCCAGAGATGCTGGTTTACACCAAAGATAGACACAAAATGCTGGAGTAACTCAGCGGGACAGGCAGCATCTCTGGAGGGAAAGGAATAGGTGGCGTTTTGGGTCGAGACCCTTCTTCAGACCTTTCAAACTTCTGTACCTCTTGCCCGATGGGAGAGGGGAGAAGAGGGAGTGTCCGGGGGGTGAGACTGGTCCTTGATGATGCTGCTGGCCTTGCCGAGGCAGCATGAGGTGTACAGGAAGGAACTTCAGGTGCTAGTCGACACAAAATGCTGGAGTAACTCAGTGGGTGAGGCAGCATCTCATTTTGTGTCTACCTTCGATTTAATCCAGCATCTGCAGTTCCTTCTCACAAAGAAAAAAAGCCATTTATTGTCACACACTTCAGAAAACACGGAAAATAGATCAATAGGCCAGTTCAGCTTACCTCAAGAAAGTACCTCGAGTGAAAAGGCTTAAAATGCTGGAGTAACTCAGCGGGACAGGCAGCGTCTCTGGAGAGAAGAAATAGGTGTCTTTTCAGGTTGAGACCCTTCTTCAGACCCAGATGGAACGACCCTAATTTCATGTTGGCGACGGGGAAGAGCGAAGGACAATATCTTTAGACTTTAGATGGTCCCCGACAAACTACTGTTTGTGTACTGCAAGAGAGATCAGATCATTGCAACTGGAGATTAGGGGCAAGGTGTGTCGCCCTATCTCTCCCTGCGGTTCTTTAATGAATTGCCACCACTCAGTATTTCCAGTCGAGAGATGGGGCTGTGAGATAGGGTGGACCTGTGCCTGGTGAGTGAGGTGCAGAGACGACAAAAGGGTTTGCTAGTGGACAATAACAGGCAGGCAATAGCCGGCAGCCAGAATGGATTGAAATCCACATCGCTATTGATCTAACACAAGGCGGCAGATAAGAGACACGTGTTACACGAGGGGAGAGGAGAACAATAAAAATGAGGCTAATATTTAACGGGACAAAATCACGTCTAATGCAGGTTTAACCGGGATGCTATCTGGGGTGAAGTTGTGGGGAGATTAACACTGTAGACTAAAGAGCAGCGCCATTTATTGCAAACTAAAAGCAGATACATACTGGTCAGAATTGTAACATTTCACCATTTAATACTACCAAACGCTTCAATACAGTAACATTTCACCATTTGATACTTCCAAGGACTTTAATTCCGCCTGCCCAACTCAGCATTGTGTTTACCTGGCGTTGCTATCGAGGGAAGTGTTAACTTGATTTAAGTAACAAAGTTACTCTAAGTAATTACGTATCTCTTGATTTAAGTGGTTTGAAGCGAGTCCCGGCCGGTGATTCCAGTTTTGGGGAGTATTTCTTTATTTATTTTTGCTCATGAGAGGATGCTGCCGGTCTGAGTGAGTCAGCGGGGAGCGGGAGGAGAGGGGGGTTGTAGTAAAAGCGAGCGATTTCTCGGAAAGGCTTTGTATGCTTCTCTGTACGTGAGAGACGTGACCAGGGGCATACCCCTCCCGATTGCAATCTCTCTGCCCCATTCTCCCCCCCCCCATAATAGTCTGACGTTTGAATTAGTATTTCATGCTAGAAACACAAAGAAACAACGAGCTTTAACCAAAAACGAGCCTGAATTCTGCGTTTTAAAAACACCCCATTTAATAATAAAAAATAAAAAATTAAAATACACACGAAATACTGGAGTAACTCAAAGAGCCCGACAGCATCTCTGGAGAAAATGAATAGTTTGAAAAGATAGTTGATATAAGTTGGATTAATATAATTGTGGTGTACAGAAATTACATTATTTTACACATTTACTTGCAAGATCAATTAATTAAAATACGTGAAAGGAAGCAGATCAGCGAATGAGCATTACTTAGCATGGAAAAAATCAAATTAGAGACCAAAAAAAATCTCCCCAGAGCCCCTGTTTCCAAAAGCTACATTAAAAAAAAAAGCAAAGATTAATATTCTGTGCACTAGAAAAGAAGATTTTTTTGGGGGGGGATAAGAAACAAGTGGGATATTTTAAAAGAAACCTTCAACGACCTCAGTAATAACTGACAAATCCTGCTCATTTACTGTTTTAATGATTTTTAAGAAGATCATTAAAATATAACTAAACCTGCCTCTCGGTCGATTTGTGAAAGCACAGTGCAAGTCACAGTGATTAATAAGGCACTTAAAAAAACAAACTCTAATTGCACTTTTAGTTCAGAATTCAAAACTAGATTTATTTTAAAGAATATTACTTTAAAAAAATTGTCATGCAATACAAAGGAAATGCAGATGCTGGTTTATACTCTACAAAATGGCTCTACATTTTTTCCTTCTCTCACCACCTCCAATTATTCCCTTTCTTTTCCCCCAGAGATGCTGCGTGTCCCGCTGAGTTACTCCAGAATTGAGTGTCTCTCTTAAGCTTATTCCCATCTTTATATTCCATGAAAATAGTTTATTCCCTATTTTTATCCCCTGAAGCAAGTTTATTTCTCCGTTTTCATCACACAAACCAGTTAATTCCACCTTTAATCCCCGTTTTTATCCCATAAGGGAGTTTATTCCCTCTTTTTTTGATCCCATGGGATGTTTATTCCTTCTTTTGACCTCCTCACCCCCCCTCCCCCGGGTCCCAGAGCAGGTTTCTCACTCTGTGTGTGTATATATAGTATGTGTGTATATGTGTATGTGTGTGTGTGTGTATTTATATATGTGTATATATATATATATATGTACGTATATATATATATATATATATATATATATATATATATATATGTGTATATATATATATATGTATGTGTGTATATATATATGTGTATATATATATATATATATATATATATATATATATATGTATATGTATATATATATATATATATATATATATATATATATATATATATGTATATATATATATATATATATATATATATATATATATATATATATATATATGTATGTGTATATATATGTATATATGTATATATATATATGTTGTGTATATATATGTGTGTGTATATATATGTGTGTGTATATATATATGTGTGTATATATATGTATATATATTTATATATATATTTATATATTATATATATATATATGTGTGTGTGTGTGTATATATATATGTGTGTGGTGACGCTGTGACGCGCGAGTATAAAAGGCGGCGCCGGCCGGTGTCTGCGTCACTCCTGGACCCGCGGTAACTGTAGCAATATCGGCCCGGCCCAGCCCGGCCCAGTGTATCCATCCGGCCCAGTGTATCCATCCGGCCCAGCGGTGTAACAGTATCAACCCGGCCCAGTGTATCCATCCGGCCCAGTGTATCAACCCGGCCCAGTGTATCCATCCGGCCCACCCGGCCCAGTGTATCCATCCGGCCCAGCGGTGTAACAATAGTAGTATCCATCCGGCCCAGTGTATCCATCCGGCCCAGCGGTGTAACAATAGCAGTATCAACCCGGCCCAGTGTATCCATCCGGCCCAGCGGTGTAACAGTATCAACCCGGAGTAGCGGTGTAACAGTAGTAGTATCAACCCGGACTAGTGGTGTAACAAACCCGGACTAACGGTGTATCAATCCCGGACCAGTGGTATCAGTAGCAACCCGAACCAACGGTGTATCAATATCAACCCAGACTAGTAACAGTATCAACCCGGACCAGCGGTGTATCAATATCAATCCGGACCTGCGGAGTATCAGTATCAACCCGGCCCAGGTGTAACAGTATCATCCCGGAGTAGTGGTGTATCAAACCCGGCCCAGCCCGGACCAGCGGTGTAACAGTATCAACCCGGCCCAGTGGAGACGACCCAGACCAGCGGTGTAACAGTATCAACCCGGCCCAGTGGAGACAACCCGGCCCAGCGGTGTAACAGTAGCTGCCCGGTGGTGGTCACAGCAGGCCAGGCCAGGCCAGCGGCGGAGGCAGCAGCCCCAAGCATCAGCTCAACAACACGCATCGGGCATCCCCAATCCTGCGGCATTGCGGAAACGCCTGGCCAAAACCCCCCTCCTCTTGACAACTGTCTGCCCTCTCCCTCTCCTTCCTGCATGAAAACCATCCCCAGCTGTGAAACAAAGGGGGGACCATTGCATCAGAAGGCAGCCAAGGATACAATGCCCAGGGAGTTAACGAGGAACCCCGTGCAGAAAATCTGGATCCCTTACAAAGACGAGCGGCCCGCTCTTCCGTCCCAATGTGAGTGAGTGAGTCTGCCTGCCTGCCTGCCCGCGGGCGTGTAGCACGTTGCATTATTAACGCTGTAGTTTCGCTCTGGAGCCACGTTATCCGCTGTAAGATGTAGCAAACTCTTGTTTCTTCCCACCCCACCCTCCTCGCCACACAGTTTAACGTTAGGACCAGTTCTTCGTGTTTCTTTTTAAGTGGGTGGGGGGAATGTAACGTGTGCTGATTGATGCCGGTGCCTGGGCTTTCGCTCCCGTTTCCTGTCCCGCCACCCATTCCTTCCTCCGGAGATGCTGCCTGTCCCGCTGAGTTACTCCAGTATGTTGTGTCTGTCTTGGGTTTAAACTAGCATCTACACAGTTCCTTCCCCTTGTCACTATGTTGTAACCTTGTCGGTTTCTCCTCTTCTCTAGTTAAAACAGGGGGTAAGTTTCTACCTCCTCTGTCTCTCTCTCTTTGACTCTCTTTCTCTCTTTGACTCCCCCTCTCCCTCTGACTCTCTCTTCATTGGCGGCCTGAGCTGTAGACTGATGGGTCGTTTGAGTCATTCGAGCCTGCTTTCTGTTTAACTCTCCCTGCCACCCACACTGAAGAATTGGCTGCAATGAAATACACGTGATAGCCAGCAGGGTTATGTAAGGACACGGCGTGCTATGAATGAATGAACGAATGTGTGTCCTTCCCCCCCCCCCCCCCCCCTCCATTTTTGCTCTCAAACTCGCCTCGTCATTTCCTTGGATGGGGAGGGGAAGTAACCAACCCGTTTTGCAAACATTTGTATTCTGAACAATAAGGGATCTTGCTGTATTATATTTTAAATGGGTGCATGTTAGGATTGCAGTATTTTAAACGAGTGAACATTTGCGTTAAGATATTTTTTTAAACGAATACATGTTAAGTTTGCCTGCTTACATTTTAAATGGGTACATGTCAGGCTTGTATTAGGCTATTTTAAATGGTGCATTTTAAGTTTGCGTTTGGCTGTTTTAAACGACGAGTGCATGATAAATGTGCACGTTCATGTTGGGCTTGCATTATAACATTTTTATTGGGAGCAAATTTGCATTCGTGTATTTTAAATGAGTCCATGACAAGTTCGCATTCGAATATTTTAAAGGAGCCGCTTGTTAGGTTTGCGTTAGATTATTTTAAATGATTACATTGTATATTTTCTGGTGCAAAGCGGGGCTGGAAGAACTCAGCGGGTCGGGCAGTGTGTCTATATATTCAGTCTCGTGTGTCTATATATTCAGATGTAGTCTTACTCCTCCTGCATTGCATTTACCCTCTCTTCTCCCCTCCCCTCCCTCCACAACACCCCCCCCCCCCCCCCCCCCCCCATAACGTTGGAGCTGCGAGTTGTGGTTTTAGTTCTGATGCCAGGAATGAGTGGGTTAACATATGGCGAGCGTTTGACGGCACTGGGCCTGTACTCGCTGGAGTTTAGAAGAATAGGAGGAGGAGGGGGGAGGGGAGGGGGTGAAACGACGAAACCCTTATGGAAACTTACAGACTAGTGAAAGGCCTGGATAGAGTGGATGTTGAGAGGATGTTTCCACTGGTGGGAGAGTCTAGGACCAGAGGTCACAGTCTCAGAATTAAAGGGCGCTCTTTTAGAAAGGAGGTGAGGAGGAACTTTAAGTCGGAGGGTGGTGAATCTGTGGAGCTCATTGCCACACAGGGGTGTGGAGGCCAAGTCGGTGGATATTTTTAAGGCAGAGATAGACAAATTCTTGTTTAGAACGATTGTCGAGGGTTATGGGGAGAAGGGCAGGAGAATGGTATTAGGAAGCAGTGATCAGCGTAGTAGACTCGATGGGCCGAATGGCCTAATTCTACTCCTGGAACTTGTGAAGTGCTTGGAGATGCGAGTTGCGGTTTCGGTTCTGATGTGTGCTGTCCTGCACGATGCGTGGAGTTCCCCTCCGTGCAGTCCCTAACCCAGTGACGAAACCATGCAACGCCGTTACATTAGTTTCCCTGAGCTCTGCCAGTCTCCATGGTTACCCCGCACGCCTTGCGTGGCAATTGTACACTTACACAGAGGGTGTTTTCCCTCCAGCCTCTTCCACTTCGTCTATCTGAGGGTGGGCTCACTATCCTATTCATTTCCCGGAATGCGTCGGTTCTGGATTTACTGAGGTTATGTCAGGACTGTATCGACTAATAGACACTTCAGCCTGAAGATAGACAAAAGTGCTGGAGAAACTCAGCGGGTGCAGCAGCATCTATGGAGCGAAGGAAATAGGCAACGTTTCGGGCCGAAACCCGGAAGGGTTTCGGCCCGAAACGTTGCCTATTTCCAGAAGGATTTCGGCCCGAAACGTTGCCTATTTCCAGAAGGGTTTCGGCCCAAAACGTTGCCTATTTCCAGAAGGATTTCAGCCCGAAACGTTGCCTATTTCCAGAAGGGTTTCGTCCCGAAACGTTGCCTATTTCCAGAAGGGTTTCGGCCCGAAACGTTACCTATTTCCAGAAGGGTTTCGTCCCAAAACGTTGCCTATTTCCAGAAGGGTTTCGGCCCGAAACATTGCTGATTTCCTTCACTCCATAGATGCTGCTGCACCCACTGAGCTTCTCCAGCACTTTTGTCTACCTTCGATTTTCCAGCATCTGCAGTCCCATCTTAAACACTTCAGATTCAGATTCAATTTTAATTGTCATTGTCAGTGTACAGTACAGTTCAGTCTGAAGAAGGGTCCCGACCAGAAATACAGCCTGTCTGCGGCCCCTCCAATACATTTGTTTCTGCTTTAATTTACAGATACTGCGTGGAAGCAGGCCCTTCGGCCCATTGAGTCCGTGCCGACCATCGATCACCCGTTCACGCTAGTCCTACCTTCATTACATTTTCTACACTTGTATTCCTTTCCTTCCTTGTATTTCGATTCGATTCCTTGTATGCGAATACCTGGCCAGTAAACGTACTTACTTGGTTACACTGGGGGATACATACAGCATGGGAACAGGCCCTTCGGCCCACCGAGTCCATGCTGACCATCGATCACCCGTTCACACACTAGTTCTATGTTATCCCATTTTCTCACCCACGCCCTCCCCACTAGGGGGGCAATTTACAGAGGGGCCGATTAACCTACAAACCAGCACGACTCTTGGAGCGTGGGAGGAAACCGGAGCACCCGGAGGAAACGCGCGTGGTCACAGGGAGAACGTGCGAACTCCACCCAGTCACAGTATCGAACCCGGGACCTCTGTCACTGTGAGGCAGCAGCTCTACCCGCTGTGCCAACCACCTCCCCCCACCCCCGAGTGAAACTCTTTGTGAAATGTGAGGCTGTTATCACGCCCCTTTCAAATTCAAATGGGGGCGTTAGATTGAATTGCAAATTGAGTTGTTTTCCAAAGGCGATCTCTAGCTTGTGAGTGTGAGAGCTCTGTGGCCAACACATCCATGGGGGAAGTCCAGAACCAGGGGCCACAGTTTAAAAATAAGGGGCAAGTCATTTAGAACGGAGATGAGGAAACACTTTTTCACACAGAGTTGTGAGTGTGGAGTTCTCTGCCACAGAGGGCGGTGGAGGCCAGTTCTCTGGATGCTTTCAAAAGAGCTAGATAGGGCTCTTAAAGATAGCGGAGTCAGGG
This sequence comes from Leucoraja erinaceus, assembly GCF_028641065.1. Classification (NCBI taxonomy): domain Eukaryota; kingdom Metazoa; phylum Chordata; class Chondrichthyes; order Rajiformes; family Rajidae; genus Leucoraja; species Leucoraja erinaceus. Next base: position 35,162,370 of record NC_073398.1, on the reverse strand, counting down.
GATATGGGGAGAAGGCAGGAACGGGGTACTGATTGGGGATGATCAGCCATGATCGCATTGAATGGCGGTGCTGGCTCGAAGGGCAGAATGGCCTACTCCTGCACCTATTGTCTATTGAACTGAAAGGAACAGTTAAAGGATCTCAAACAATCAAGAACCAGAGGACTCTCTGAAGAAGGGTCTCGACCCGAAACGTTGCCCATTCCTTCTCTCCAGAGATGCTGCCAAACCCGCTGAGTTACTCCAGCATTTTGTGTCAGCCTTCGACTTAAACCAGCATCTGCAGTTCTTTGCGACACTGTTTTACAGTAAGAGGGGATGGGGTGATAGTAGGTTTTGTGTGGGCTGAAGAGCCTGTGTCCATGCTATATCTGTGAACCCCATTTAAATAATCTGCGCTTCTAGCCAAGGGTGGTACCGGTACATTGGGGTGGTGCAGCAGTAGAGTTGCTGCCTCACAGCGACAGAGGTCCCGGCATTCCATCCTGACTACGGGTGCTGTCTGTACGGAGTTTGTACGTTCTCCCCGTGACCTGCGTGAGTTTTCCCTCCGGTTTCCTCCCACACTCCAAAGACGTGCAGGTTTGTAGGTTAATTAAACTTTGGTAAAAATGATAAATTGTCCCCAGTGTGTGTAGGATGGTGCTAACGTTCGGGCATCGCTGGTCGGCGCGGAGTCGGGACGATGGGCTAGTTTCCACACTGTGTCTCCAAACTATCTCTAAAACTAAGGCTGTGATCCTTGGTCAGCACGGTCTGTGTGGGCCGAAGGGCCTCTTTCTTTCCACGCTGTATCTCATCTAATCTCAGCAGATTTCACTTCCTTTTATGATGCCCTCAAGTGCCTCATTAGCAATGAAGTACTTTTGATTTGTCACTGAGTCATGTCTTGCAATAGTTATTGCCTGCAGTCTTGTGATTCATCCCAGAGGGCACTGGAGCACGAGTGTGTATGGTCACAGGGACTTGTCCCATTAACACTAGCACTCCCACTACACTGGACGTCATCTTCATAAGTGATAGGAGCAGAATTAGGCCGTTCGGCCCATCGGTTCTACTCCACCATGCAATCGATCTCTCGCTCCGAACCCTGCGTAGGACAGAACCAGTATATTGGTGGTCGCTGGTGGGTCTGGACTGGGTGGGCCGAATGGCCTGTTGCAATACCATCTCTACACTAAACCTGAGTGTTTGTACACTGGAGGTTAATTGGCCTGTGCGATACAGCATGGAAACAGGCCCTTCGGCCCACCCAGTCCATGGGCTTGAGGTGAGAGGGGAAAGATTTAAGAGGAGCCCAAGGGGAACATTTTTTTCCGTAACATGGTGGTGCGTGCATGGAACGAGCTGCCAGAGGAGGTATTATTTCTACATTTAAAAACCATTTAGACAAGTACAGGGATAGGAAAGGTTTAGAGAGACGGACAAGCAGGTTTGTATGTTAATTGGCTTCTGTAAATTGTGCCTAGTGTGTACGGTATTTGATAGAACTAGTGTGAACGGGTGATCGATGGTCGGCATGGACTGGGTGGGCCGAAGGGCCTGTTTCCATGCTGTATTGCGGAGGCCAATTAACCTCCAGCGTAAAAAACGCTCGTTTAGTGTAGAGATGGTATGGAAACAGGCCATTCGGCCCATCCAGTCCAGACCCTCCAGCGATCACCAATAAACTGGTTCTGTCCTACGCTGGGTTGGGAGCGAGAGACTGGTTGAATGGCGGAGTAGAGCGGATGGGCCGAACGGCCTAATTCTGCTCCTATCACTTGTGAAGATATCACTTTTGCCCCTGCTGGCAAAGCCACTAGTGTTACGTAAGCAGCCAGAGTTAGCTGGTAACTTGTGACCAAGTCCTGATGGTATTGGTCGCCCTTGAGAATAGCGTTGACCATCACCTGACTTCAAGGCAGTCACGGGCTGTGTCAATGGAATCATTCTGTTAAATAAAATACTTCCTCTGCGTGCATTCCACCCGGTTTAACGTTAACAGGGCTTTGATCAATGATTTGTTGTCTGCGGTTCGGCGCGTGGGAGTGAATCACCTGGCCTTGTTGCATTCCCCTGTCTTTGAGTAAGCTCAGGGTTGATTTATAGGGCCGTGTGAGTTTAACTGCCTTTAGACTCTAGCAGTTACAGCACAGAAACAGGCCCTTCGGCCCACAAACCAACGATCGCCCCCTACAATTGCCGCATCCTTGCACACCAGTTCTATCAAATACTGTCCCCACTAGGGACAATTTTACCAAAGCCAATCGGCCTACAGACCTGCACTGTGGGAGAAAACTGGAGAAAACACACATGGCCAGAGGGCACAGCCTCAGAATTAAAGGGTGTTTCTTTAGGAAGGAGATGAGGAATTTCTTTAGCTGGAGGGTGGTGAATCTGTGGCATTCTTTACCACAGAAGGCTGTGGAGGCCAAGTCAGTGGATATTTTTAAGGCGGAGAATCTTGATTAGTACGGGTGTCGGGGGTTGTGGGCAGGAGAATGGGGTTAGGACGGAGGGGTAGATTGAATGGAGGAACAGACTTGATGGGCCGAATGGCCTGATTCTGCTCCCATAACGTATGACCTAATGGTTCACCTTGCCAACTAGTTTCATTTTTCTCGGTGCCAAAGTCTTATCAGTTTCGCATTGTTCTTGCAGCGTAGAGAGTGTTGCTTGCCAAAGATCATAATCTGAGTCTGAGATAACGTCTTAGCCTTTGCAATCTCTCTATAGCTCACCCTCTGACTAAAGAAATTCCTCCTCGTCTCCTTTCTAAAGGTGCATCCTTTAATTCTGAGGCTGTGCCCTCTGGTCCTAGACTCTCCCACCAGTGGAAACATCCTCTCCACATCCATTCTATCCAGGCCTTTCACTGTTCGGTTAGTTTCAATGAGGTCTCCCCTCGTTCTTCTAAACTCCAGCGAGCACAGGCCCAGTGCTGTCAAACGCTCATCATAGGTTAACCCATTTCTTCTTCTTCTTTCCGTGCCTATCTTGTTACGAATATTGACCTCTCTGTCATCGTCCATCCTGAAAAGGACGCGGGTTTCCGGCGACAATCTGTGGGAGCCATCGCTTGTCGCAGTAGACGATGGTGGTCGCAGAATTAGCTCGCGATACATCCAGATCCCAGCCCTGCCAAGTGTATGCTTCTGCTACGGGGCCAGCTAACCCACTCATTCCTGGGATCATTCTCGTAAACCTCCTCTGGAGCACATCCTTCCAAAGTTGCTGCCAATATGCCAGATAGAAACATAGAAACATAGAAATTAGGTGCAGGAGTAGAGGCCATTCGGTCCTTCAAGCCTGCACTGCCATTCAATATGATCATGGCTGATCATCCAACTCGGTATCCCGTACCTGCCTTCTCTCCATACCCCCTGATCCCCTTAGCCACAAGGGCCACATCTAACTCCCTCTTAAATATAGCCAATGAACTGGCCTCAACTACCCTCTGTGGCAGAGAGTTCCAGAGATTCACCACTCTCTGTGTGAAAAAGATGGCGGTAAGGGGCGTGTGTGGCACCGTGACGCAGCGGTAGAGTTGCTGCCTGGGTTCGTTCCCGACTACGGGTGCTGTCTGTACGGAGTTTGCACGTTCTCACCGTGACCTGCGTGGGTTTTCTCTGAGAACTTCTGTTTCCTCCCACACCCCAAGATTAATTGGCTTGGTATAAATGAAGAAAAATTGTGTGTGTGTGTGTAGGATAAGTGTTAATGTGCGGGGATCGCTGGACGGACGGTACAGACTCGGTGGGCCGAAGGGCCTGTTTCTGCGCTGTATCTCGAAACAAAACCGGATTCAAATCGAGCCATTTGCTGTGTATAGATAAATACATGATATGGAATAGGTGCGTAGGTTTGGAGGGATATGGAGCAGGTGCATGCCAGGGGCATTAGTGGACACTGGGCTGCCAGGCCTGTTCTTGTGCTGTTGTGTTCTGTGTTCTACAGTTGTTCTTTGCTGTATAGTGGCTGTACTTTTAATTTCCTGATTAGATCAGCTCATTTCATCAGAATGCACCACGCCAGATGCGTCTAAAGTAGCAAGTCAAAGTCCTATGTTGTGCAAATGTTCTTCCTCCTTTTGTAATTTGCAAAGTTAGTTTGTTCCACGTGGCGGCACGGTGGCGCATCAGTAGAGCTGCTGTCTTACAGCGCCAGAGACCCGGGTTCAGTGCTGACCTCGGGTGCTGTCTCTCTGTGGGGAGTTTGCACGTTCTCGTGGGTTTCCTCTGGGTGTGCTCCGGTTTCCGCCCCGACTGCAGGTGCTGTCTGTGTGGAGTTTGTACGTTCTCCCCGTGACCTGCGTGGGTATTCCCCTCGTGTTCTGTTTTCCCTCACACACTCCAAAGACGTACAGGTTTGTAGGTTTAATAGGCTTCTGTAACAATTGTAAGTTGCCCCTAGTGTGTGTAGGATGGTGCTAGTGTGCGGGGTGATTGCTGGTCGGTATAGACTCAGTGGGCCGAAGGGACTGTTTCCACGCTGTATCACTAAACTGTCAAGCTGGAATGGGTACAAAGAAGATTCACGAGGATGTTCCCAGGACTTGAAGGCCTGAGCTACAGGGAGAGGTTGAGCAGGCTGGGACTCTGGTCCTTTGAGGTCAGGAGCATGAGGGGTGATCTTATAGAGGTGTATAATATGAGGATTAGAAATGCGGGGGGGGGACTATGTATAAACACTGCAGTCATTTCTACACGGTGAAACCATAAATGTATAAAAATGGCCTTTATTAAAATCAGACAATGTGTACTTTAACCACATGTGATTTTTTTTTTTTCTATTACCAATCTTAAATTCTGGAGTACAGAATAAATAAATAAATGATGGGGCTTTGTCCCAAATATTATGGAGGGCACTGCAGGTTTAGGATGAGGGGGTGACGATTTAATAGGTACCTGAGGGAGGGGTAACTTTTTCACACGGAGGGTGGTGGGTGTATGGAGCGAGCTGCCAGAGGAGGTAGTTGAGGCTGGGACTATCCCAATGTTTGAGAAACATTTAGACAGGTAATAATAATAATAATAAATTTTATTTATGGGCGCCTTTCAAAAGTCTCAAGGACACCGTACAAAAATTTAGCAGGTAGAGGAAAAACATGTAAGGGGAATGAAATTAATAGTAGAGACATGACTAGTACACAAAGTAAAGACAGAATTCAATTCAAAACACAATATGAGGCAATTCAAGCGCAGATGAAAAGGATAGGATAGGACATGGATAGGACAGGTTTGGAGAGATATGGACCAAACGCAGGCAGGTGGGATGAGTGTAGCTGACCCACATGTTGGCCGGTGTGGGCCAGTTGGGCCGAAGGGCCTGTTTCCACACTGTATTCCGTGACTCTGAGTCTTAACACACCAATCCTGCCGTAAAGCATTTTGTGTACAAAGCTTCATCCTAGGTTAGCTTATTTTTTTTGCAAGCTTTTGCCATCAAAGGTCTTTCATCAGGTGGAGAGAGAGAACAATGTTCTTTCGTTGGTGTCCAAGAAGGTTGGAGTGTGGCTGCCCTTGTCGACACTTTGTGGGGCCCATTGACTGGGCTTTGTTCCACCAAATGTATGGGCTTGACCGAGACTTTGTGCAGCAAATAACAAGTTGTAGTGAGGGCGTACAGTGTATGAATGTAGCCCAGGTACAGTCCATTGTCACGTGTACTGAGTGACGTACAGTGGAAAGCTTTTATCGTGTGTACACAATGCGGGAGAAACTCAGTGGGTGCAGCAGCATCTATGGAGCGAAGGAAATGGGCAACGTTATTGGGTTGGTATTGGTTAAATATTGATTGATTATTGTTGGTATTGGTTCAATATTGATTGATTATTGGCTTGGTATTGGTTAAATATTGATTGATTATTGGCTTGGTATTGGTTAAATATTGATTGATTATTGTGTTGGTATTGGTTAAATATTGATTGATTATTGTGTTGGTATTGGTTCAATATTGATTGATTATTGGCTTGGTATTGGTTAAATATTGATTGATGCTACACAAAAATGCTGGAGAAACTCGGCGGGTGCAGCAGCATCTATGGAGCGAAGGAAATGGGCAACATTTCGGGCCGAAACCCTCCTGGAAATAGGCAACGTTTCGGGCCGAAACCCAGAAGGGTTTCGGCCCGAAACGTTGCCTATTTCCTTCGCTCCATAGATGCTGCTGCACCCGCTGAGTTTCTCCAGCGCTTTTGTGTACCTTCGATTTTCCAGCATCTGCAGTTCCTTCTCAAAAGCTTTTATTGTGTGCTAGCCAGTCAGCGGAAATGACAATACACGACTCCCATGAACTCCGCAAATGAATACAGGTTGTCTCGCTGGTGACTGGGAATCGACTGCTCAGCGGCAATCATTTACAATCCTCCAACTAAAGGTGACTCTGTTACAGCAAGGGCAGATTTCTTCCGTCAAGAATATTAGTGAACCAGATGGCAATGTTTTCACAATTATTCATTTCATGATCACCTGCGTTCGTTTCCGCTCCAGGGCGCCCAAGTTGCCGAACCGGGCCACGATGCAACCGGTCAGCATGCTCTCTACTGTAGAACCCCCTGTAGAAGTTGGAGAGAGTCCTCCCTGACGTGCTGACTCTCCGTAATCTTCTCGGGAAGTAGAGGCGCTGATCTTTATAATTGCATCGGTGTTCTCGGACCAGGAAAGATCTTCAGAAATATGCACGCCCAGGAATTTTGTAGTTCTTGACCCTTTCCACCATCGACCCGTTGATATAAACGGGATTGTGGGTCCCCATCCTACCCCTTCTAAAGTGCGTGTGTGTGTGTGTGATGGTTCTACAGGCAGGGTATTGTGGGGATGCCATTGTAAGTTCATGCTACATATTGTATTTGGGCATGTTGTGCTCGGGTTTGGGCGCAGTAAGAGTTAATGGTGTGTTTTGTTTTGTGTTGAGCAGCGTGCATCCCACCCCTCACCAACTCTCCCACCGTCATTGTGATGGTCGGACTTCCGGCCCGCGGCAAGACTTACATCGCCAAGAAGTTGACTCGGTATCTCAACTGGATTGGAGCCCCAACCAAAGGCAAGTGCACTGACTGGGTGCTCACCGCTCGTTTAGCCTGGAGATACAGCGTGGAAACGTGGCCCTTCGGCCCATCGAGTCCGCACCGACCAGCGGCGTTCCCCGCGCGCTATCACATGCACACTATCGCACACGCGTGTGCACACTATCACGCGCGCGCACAATATCACACACACACACTCTCACGCACACACACACAATCTCACGCACACACACACACACACACTCACACTCACACACACTCTCACACACACACACACTCTCACACACACACTCTCTCACACTCACACACACACACTCACACACACACACAACCCTATTATGTAAAATAATATGTGTGTTATGATTGTGTTTATAATTTGTTTGGTTGTTTTGTTGTTTGTCTTTTGCACAAAAGTCCGCGAGCATTGCCACTTTCATTTCACTGCACATCTCGTATGTGTATGTGACAAATAAACTTGACTTGACTTGTCTTGACTCACACTCACACACAATCTCACACACACGCACGATCTCACGCACACACACACACACACTCTCTTGTCCGTGTCTGGAGTGTGGGAGGAGGCCTAAGTTCTCGGAGAAACCCCACGCAGGCCACGGGGAGAAGACACAAATTCAGTTCGGTCAGCGCCCGCAGTCGGGATCGAACCCGCGTGAAAAAGTTTTTTGTCATCTCAGTCCTAAATTGCTGACCACTTAATTCTTAAACTGTGACCCCTGGTTCAGATTCAGATTCAACTTTAATTGTCACTTGTACAGTACAGAGACAACAAAATACAGTGCTCCTGGACTCCCCCAACACAGGGAACATTTTTCCAGCATCTGGCCTGTCCAATCCTTTAAGAATTATATATGTTTCTATATAAGATCCAATCTCTCATCCTTCTAAATCCCAGTGAATACTAGCCCAGTCGACCCGTTCTTTCATTGTATGCTTTGTACTAATAGTTCTCCCTTCATACAGTCTTCAACGTTGGTGAGTACCGCCGTGAGGCTGTCAAATGGTACCGATCGTATGACTTCTTCCGCCACGACAATGAAGACGCCATGAAGATTCGGAAGTGAGTGCGTTTCCGCTCCATTTCTGTTTGCTTTTGGATAGATCCTGTTGGATTTTGTTTATACTCCGTTCCATCTCAACACTAACGAATCCTCAGCCTAAAGAAGGGTCTCGACCCGAAACTTCGCCAACTCCATTTCACCAGAGATGCTGCCTGACCCGCCGAGTTACACGTCCACAACTTATAGGAGGAGAATTAGGCCATTCGGCCCATCAAGTCAACTCCGCCATTCAATCATGGCTGATCTCTGCCTCCTAATCCCATTCTCCTGCCTTCTCCCCATAACCCTCGACACCCGTTCTAATCCAGAATTTGTCTATCCCTGCTTTAAAAATATCCACTGACTTGGCCTGTGAAGGCCAAGTCAGTGGATATTTTTAAAGTAGGGATAGACAAATTCTGTGGCAATCAGTTCCACAGATTCACCAGCCTCTGTGGCAATCAGTTCCACAGATTCACCACCCTCTGTGGCAATCAGTTCCACAGATTCACCACCCTCTGACTAAAGAAGTTCCTCCTCATCTCCTTTTTAAAAGAGCGCCCTTTAATTCTGAGGCTGTGCCCTCTGGTCCTAGACTCTCCCACCAGTGGAAACATCCTCTCCACATCCACTCTATCCAGGCCTTTCACTATTCGGTAAGTTTCAATGAGGTCCCCCCTCAACTTTCTAAACACCAGCGAGAACTGTCAAAACGCTCATCACATGCTAACCCACTCATTCCTGGAATCATTCTAGTAAACGTCCTCTGGGCCCTCCAGTTTTTTTTGTGTCTATCTTCGGTTTAACCCAGCGTCTGCAGTTCCTTCCTACGCTTTCGAGAGAGAGTTACATAGATAGCGGAGTCGAGGGATATGGGGAGAAGGCAGGAATGGGGTAGTGATTGTGGATGATCAGCCATGATCACAGTGAATGGTGGTGCTGGCTCGAAGGGCTGAATGGCCTACTCCTGCACCTATTTTCTATGTTCTATCACATTGAATGGTGGTGCTGGCTCGAAGGGCTGAATGTCCTACTCCTGCACCTATTGTCTATTGCCTGAGGAGTGTAGGCTGATTCGGTGGACTTTCCTGTTCAAACTGGTGTGTCGTCGAGGAAGGAAATGAATTTGTTTCCTATGGATGGGTTGCGTTGTTAATTGTTTTCAAGTACAATAGCCCCGA